>NC_082681.1:88592433-88864794 GCF_025265405.1 Mesoplodon densirostris
TTCTTTCATCATTGTCTTATAATTTTCTGCATACAGGTCTTTTGTCTCCTTAGGTAGGTTTATTCCTAGATATTTTATTCTTTTTTGTTGCAATGGTAAATGGGAGTGCTTTCTTGATTTCACTTTCAGATTTTTCATCATTAGTGTACAGGAATGCCAGAGATTTCTGTGCATTAATTTTATATCCTGCTGCTTTACCGAATTCATTGATTAGCTCTAGTAGTTTTCTGGTAGCATCTTTAGGATCCTCTATGTATAGTATCATGTCATCTGCAAAGAGTGACAGCTTTACTTCTTTTCTGATTTGGATTCCTTTTATTTCCTTTTCTTCTCTGATTGCTATGGCTAAAACTTCCAAATCTATTTTGAATAAGAGTGGTGAGAGTGGGCAGCCTTGTCTTGTTCCTGATCTTAGTGGAAATGGTTTCAATTTTTCACCATTGAGGACAATGTTGGCTGTGGGTTTGTCATATATGGCCTTTATTATGTTGAGGAAAGTTCCCTCTATGCCTACTTTCTGCAGGGTTTTTATCATAAATGGGTGTTGCATTGTGTTGAAAGCTTTATCTGCATCTATTGAGATGATCATATGGTTCTTCTCCTTCAATTTGTTAATATGGTGTATCATGTTGATTGATTTGTGTATATTGAAGAATCCTTGCATTTCTGGAATAAACCCCACTTGAGGGAGAAAGGAGGAAGTTGGTGGAAGAGTAAGACGCAAAGATCACCTTGCTCCCCACACATACATCAGAAATACATCTACACGTGGAGCAACTCCTACAGAACACACACTGAATGCTGGCAGAAGACCTCAGACCTCCCAAAAGGCAAGAAACTCCCCCACGTACCTGGCTAAGGCAAAAGAAAAAAGAATAAACATAGCCAAAAAATAGGGATGGAACCTGCACCAGTGGGAGGGAGCCGTAAAGGAGGGAAGGTTTCCACACACTAGGAAGCTGCTTTGCGGGCTGAGACTGCGGGTGGCAGCATGGAAGATTCGGAGCCGCTGGGGAGAGCACAGCAACAGCAGTGCAGAGGGCAAAGCAGAGAATTTCCCACACAGATGATTGGTTGCGACCCACACTCACCAGCCCTAGAGGCTGCTCTGCTCACCCGCCGGGGTGGGCGGGCCTGGGTGCTGAGACTCGAGCTTCAGTCGGAACGCAGAGAGAGGACCGGGGTTGGCAGCATGAACACAGTCTGAAGTGGTTACTGCACCACGGCTAGGCGGGAGGGAGCCCGGGAGAAGGTCTCGAGCTGCCGATGAGGCAAAAGACTTTTACTTCCCTCTTTGTTTCATGGTGCCCAAGGAGAGGGGATTAAGAGCGCTGCTTAAAGGAGCTCCAGAGAAGGGCATAAGCCGCGGCTATCAGCGAGGACTACAGAAACGGGCATGAGATGATAAGTCTGCTGCTGCTGCCACCAAAAAGCCTGTGTGCGAGCACAGGTCACTATCCACACCTCCCTTCCTGGGAGCCTGTGCAGAGCACCACTGCCAGGGTCCCGGGATCCAGGGACAACTTCCCCAGGAGAACACATGGCGTGCCTCAGGCAGCTACAATGACCCACCCCCCCTCTACAACCAGAGGCTCGCCCCACCTCTGTAATGCTCTCTGCCCCATGAATGAGTGAGCCAGAGCATGCAAATCAGCTGCTCCTTTAAGCCTGTCCTGTCCTGCAAAGAACAGATGCCCTCTGGCGACCTACACTAAGAGGCTGGGCCAAATCCAAACCTGAACCCCGGGAGCTGTGAGAATAAAGAGGATTTAAGGAAATCTCTCCCAGCAGGCTTAGGAGCAGAGGAATAAATCTCCACAATCAACTTGTTGTAACATGCATGTGTGGAATACTGGAATGGACAACAAATCATCCCAAAATCAGCAGGTATACCTTGAGAGCAAGATTTATTATTTTCTCCCCTTTGCCTCTTTTTGTGTGTGTGTATGTGTATGCTTCTCTGTGAGATTTTGTCTGTATAGATTTGCTTTCACCATTTGTCCTAGGATTCTGTCCATACGTTTTTTTTAAATTTTTTTCTTAATAATTATTTTTAATTTTTATTTTAATAACTTTATTTTATTTTATCTTACTTTATTTTATTTTATCTTCTTTCTATTTTTCTTTCTTTCTTTCTTTCTTTCTTTCTTTCTTTCTTTCTTTCTTTCTACTTCTTCTCCCTTTTATTCTGACGTGTGTGGATGAAAGGCTCTTCGTGCTGCAGCCAGGAGTCAGTGCTGTGCCTCTGATGTGGTAGAGCCTACTTCAGGACACTGGTCCACAAGACATCTCCCAGCTCCACGAAATATCAAACTGTGAAAACCTCCCAGAGATCACCATCTCAACACCAAGACACAGCTTCACACAACGACCAGCAAGCTCCAATACTGGACACCCTATGCCAAACAACTAGCAAGACAGGAACACAACCCCACTCATTACCAGAGAAGAATCATAATAAGGCCACAGACACCTCAAACCACACCACCAGAGGAGGACCTGCTCAAAAGAAAGACAAGATTCAGCCTCATCCACCAGAACACAGGCACTAGTCCCCTCCACCAGGAAGCCTACACAACACACTGAACCAACTTTAGCCACTGGGGACAGACACCAAAAACAACGGGAATGACGAACATGCAACCTGCAAAAAGGAGACCCCAAACACAGTAAGATAAGCAAAATGAGAAGTCAGAAAAACACACAACAAATGGAGGAGCAAGAAAAAACCCCACCAGACCTAAAAAATAAAGAGGAAATAGGCAGTCTACCTGAAAAATAATTCAGAATAATGATAGTAAATATGAGGCAAAATCTTGGAAATAGAATAGAGAAAATGCAAGAAACATTTAACAAGGCCCAAGAAGAACTAAAGATGAAACAAGCAACGATAAACAACACAGTAAATGAAATTAAAAATACTATAGAAGGCAACAATAGCACAATAACTGAGGCAGAAGAACGGATAAGAGACCTGGAAGATGCAATAGTGGAAATAACTGCTGCAGAGCAGAATAAAGAAAAAGTAATGAAAACAACTGAGGACAGTCTCAGAGACTTCTGAGATAACATTAAAAGTACCAACATTAGATTTATAGGGGTCCCGGAAGAAGAAGAGGAAAAGAAAGGGACTGACAAAATATTTGAAGAGATTAGAGTTGAAAACTTCCCTAATATAGAAAAGGAAATAGTTAATCATATCCAGGAAAAACAGAGAGTCCCATACAGGATAAACCCAAGGAGAAACACGCCAAGACACATATTAATCAAACTGTCAAAAATTAAATACAAAGAAAACATATTAAATGTAGCAAGGGAAAAACAACAAATAACACACAGGGGAATCCCCATAAGGTTAACAGCTTATATTTCAGCACACACTCTGCAAGCCAGAAGTGATTGGCAGGACATATTTAAAGTGATGAAGGAGAAAAACCTACAACCAAGATTACTCTACCCAGCAAGGATCTCATTCAGATCTGATGGAAAAATTAAAAGCTTTTCAGACAAGCTAAAGCTGAGACAGTTTAGCACCACCAAACAAACTTTACAACAAATGCTAAAAGATCTACTAAAGGAAGAAAAAAAAGAGAAGGAAAAGACCTACAATAACAAACCCAAAACAATTAAGAAAATGGGAATAGGAACATACATACTGATAATTACCTTAAAGGTAAATGGATTAGATGCTCCCACCAAAAGACACAAACTGGCTGAATGGATACAAAAACAAGACCCATATACATGCTGTCTACAAGGGACCCACTTCAGACCTAGGGACACATACAGACTGAAAGTGAGGGGATGGAAAAAGATATTCCATGCAAATGAAACCAAAAGAAAGCTGGGGTAGCAATTCTTATATCAGAAAAGATAGATTTTAAAATAAGGACTATTAGAAGAGACAAAGAAAGACACTACATAATGATCAAGGGATCAATCCAAAAAGAAGATATAAAAATTGAAAATATTTATGCACCCAACATAGGAGCACGTCAATAAATAAGGCAAATACTAACAGTCATAAAAGGGGAAATCAACAGTAACACATTCATAGTAGGGGACTTTAACACCACACTTTCACCAAAGGACACATCATCCAAAATGAAAATAAATAAGGAAACACAAGCTTTAAATGATACATTAAACAAGATGGACTTAAGTGATATTTATAGGACATTCAATCCAAAAACAACAAAATATACATTTTTCTCAAGTGCTCATGGAACATTCTCCAGGATAGTTCATATGTTTGGTCACAAATCAAGCCTTGGTAAATTTGAGAAAATTGAAATTGTATCAAGTATCTTTTCCGACCACAATACTATGAGACTAGATTTCAATTACAGGAAAAGGTCTGTAAAAAGTACAAACACATGGGGGCTAAACAATACACTACTTAATAACGAAGTGATCACTGAAGAAATCAAAGAGGAAATCAAAATATACCTAGATCAAATGAAAATTGAGACACGATGACCCAAAACCTATGTGATGCAGCAAAAGCAGTTCTAACAGGGAAGTTTATAGCAATACCTTCCTACCTTAAAAAACAGGAAACATCTCGAATAAACAACATAACTTTGCACCTAAAGCAATTAGAGAAAGAAGGACAAAAAAAAACCCGAACTTAGCAGAAAGAAAGAAATCAAAAAGATCAGATCAGAAATAAATGAAAAAGAAATGAAGGAAACGATAGCAAAGATCAACCAAACTAAAAGCTGGTTCTTTGAGAAGATAAACAAAATTGATAAACCTTTAGCCAGACTCATCAAGAAAAAAAGGGAGAAGACACAAATCAATAGAATTAGAAATGGAAAAGGAGGAGTAACAACTGACACTGCAGAAATACAAAAGATCATGAGAGATTACTACAAGCAACTCTATGCCAATAAGATGGACAACCTGAAAGAAATGCACAAATTACTAGAAATGCACAACCTGACAAGACTGACTCAGGAAGAAAGAGAAAATATGAATAGAACAATCACAAGCACAGAAATGCAAACTGTGATAAAAAATCTTCCAACAAACAAAAGCCCAGGACAAGATGGCTTCACAGGCGAATTCTATCAAACATTTAGAGAACAGCTAACACCTATCCTTCTCAAACTCTTCCAAAATATAGCAGAGTGAGGAACACTCCCAAACTCATTCTACGAGGCCACCATCACCTTGATACCAAAACCAGGCAAGAATGTCACAAAAAGAAAACTACAGGCCAATATCACTGATGAGCATAGATGCAAAAATCCTCAACAAAATACTAGCAAACAGAATCCAACAGCACATTAAAAGGATCATACACCATGATCAAGTGGGGTTTATTCCAGGAATGCAAGGATTCTTTAATATATGCAAATTAATCAATGTGATATACCATATCACCAAATTGAAGGAGAAAAACTATATGATCATGTCAATAGATGCAGAGAAAGCTTTTGACAAAATTCAACACCCATTTATGATAAATCCCTGCAGAAAGTAGGCATAGAGGGAACTTTCCTCAACATAATAAAGGTCATATATAACAAACCCACAGCCAGCATCATCCTCAATGGTGAAAAACTGAAACCATTTCCACTAAGATCAGGAACAAGACAAGGCTGCCCACTCTCACCACTCTTATTCAACTTAGTTTTGGAAGTTTTAGCCACAGCAATCATAGAAGAAAAGGAAATGAAAGGAATCCAAATTGGAAAAGAAGAAGTAAAGCTGTCACTGTTTGCAGAGGACATGATACTATACATAGAGAATCCTAAAGATGCTACAAGAAAACTACTACAGCTAATCAATGAAATTGGTAAAGTAGCAGGATACAAAATTAATGCACAGAAATCTCTGGCATTCCTGTACACTAATGATGAAAAATCTGAAAGTGAAATCAAGAAAGCACTCCCATTTACCATTGCAACAAAAAAGAATAAAATATCTAGGAATAAACCTACCTAAGGAGACAAAAGACCTGTAGGCAGAAAATTATAAGACACTGATGAAAGAAATTAAAGATGATACAAATACATGGAGAGATATACCATGCTCCTGGATTGGAAGAATCAATATTGTGATAATGACTCTACTACCCAAAGCAATCTACAGATTCAATGCAATCCCTATCAAACTACCACTGGCATTTTTCACAGAACTAGAACAAAAAATTTCACAATTTCTATGGAAACACAAAAGACCCCGATTAGCCAAAGTAATCTTGAGAACAAAAAACGGAGCTGGAGGAATCAGGCTCCCTGACTTCAGACTATACTACAAAGCTACAGTAATCAAGACAGTGTGGTACTGGCACAAAAACAGAAAGATAGATCAATGGAACAGGATAGAAAGCACAGAGATAAACCCACGCACATATGGTCAAATTATCCTTGATAAAGGAGGCAGGAATGCACAGTGGAGAAAGGACAGCCTCTTCAATAAGTGGTGCTGGGAAAACTGGACAGGGACATGTGAAAGTATGAGATTAGATCATTCCCTAACACCATACACAAAAATAAGCTAAAAATGGATTAAAGACCTAAATGTAAGGCCAGAAACTATCAAACTCTTAGAGGAAAACATAGGCAGAACACTCTATGACATAAATCACAGCAAGATCCTTTTGGACCCACCTCCTAGAGAAATGGAAATAAAAACAAAGATAAACACATGGGACCTAATGAAACTTCAAAGCTTTTGCACAGCAAAGGAAACCATAAACAAGACCAAAAGACAACCCTCAGCATGGAAGAAAATATTTGCAAATGAAGCAACTGACAAAGGATTAATCTCCAAAATTTACAAGCAGCTCATGCAGCTCAATAGCAAAAAAACAAACAGCCCAATCCAAAAATGGGCAGAAGACTTAAATAGGCATTTCTCCAAAGAAGATATACAGACTGCCAACAAACACATGAAAGAATGCTCAACATCATTAATCATTAGAGAAATGCAAATCAAAACTACAATGAGATATCATCTCACACCAGTCAGAAAGGCCATCATCAAGAAATCTAGAAACAATAAATGCTGGAGAGGGTGTGGAGAAAAGGGAACACTCTTGCACTGCTGGTGGGAATATGAATTGGTACAGCCACTATGGAGGACAGTATGGAGGTTCCTTAAAAAACTAAAAATAGAACTACCATATGACCCAGCAATCCCACTACTAGGCATATACCCTGAGAAAACCATAATTCAAAAAGAGACATGTACCAAAATGTTCATTGCAGCTCTATTCACAATAGCCCAGAGCTGGAAACAACCTAAGTGTCCATCATCGGATGAATGGATAAAGAAGATGTGGCACATATATACAATGGAATATTACTCAGCCATAAAAAGAGATGAAACTGAGATATTTGTAATGAGGTGGATAGACCTAGAGTCTGTCATACAGAGTGAAGTAAGTCAGAAAGAGAAAGACAAATACCGTATGCTAACACATATATACAGAATTTTTAAAAAAAGTCATGAAGAACCTAGGGGTAAAATGGGAATAAAGACACAGACCTACTTGAGAATGGACTTGAGGATATGGGGAGGGGGAAGGGTAAGCTGTGACAAAGCGAAAGAGAGGCATGGACATATATACACTACCAAACGTAAGGTAGATAGATAGTGGGAAGCAGCCGCAGAGCACAGGGAGATCAGCTCGGTGCTTTGTGACCGCCTGGAGGGGTGGGATGGGGAGGGTGGGAGGGAGGGAGATGCATGAGGGAAGGGATGTGGGAACAGATGTATATGTATGACTGATTCACTTTGTTATAAAGCAGAAACTAATAAAAAAATAATAATAAAAATTAAAAAACAGTCTCATTTACCATCACCTCAAAAAGAATAAAATACGTAGGAATAAACTTACCTAAGGACACAAAAGACATGTACTCCAAAAACAATGACACTGATGCAAGAAATCAAAGGTGACACAAACAGATTAAAAAATATACCAAAGTCTTGGATTGGAAGAATCAATATTGTCAAATGACTAAACTACCCAAGGTGCTCTACAGTTTCAATGCAATCCCTATCAAATTACCAGTGGCACTTTTCATAGAACTAGAAATATATATATATTAAAATTTGTATGGAGATATGAAAGACCCTGAAGAGCCAAAGCAATCTTGAGAATGAAAATCAGAACTGGATATACACTATCAAATGTAAAACCAATAGCTAGTGTGAAGCAGCTGGACAGGGAGCTCAGTTTGGTGCTTTGTGACCACCTAAAGGGGTGGGATAGGGAGGGTGTGAATGAGGGAAATGCAAGAGGGAAGAGATATGGGGATATATGTATATGTATAGCTGATTCACTTTGTTATAAAGCAGAAACTAACACACCATTGTAAAGCAATTATACTCCAGTAAAGATGTTAAAAAAATTCAGAGCTGGAGGAATCAGGCTCCCTGACTTCAGACTCTACTACAAAGCTGCAGTCATCAAAACAGTATGCTACTCGCACAGAAACAGAAGTATATATCAGTGGAACATGATAGAAAGCCCAGAAATAAACCCACGTACCTATGGTCAATTAATCTATGACAAAGAGGAAAAATATACAATTGGGAAAAGACAATCTTTTCAATAAGTGGGCCTGGGAAAACTGGACAGCTACATGTAAAAGAATGAAATTAGGACACTCCCTAACACCATACACAAAAATAAACTCAAAATGGATTAAAGACCTAAATGTAAGTCAGATACTATAAAACTCTTAGAGGAAAACAAAGGGAGAACACTATCTGACATTAATCACAGCAATATCTTTGTGGATCCACCTCTTAGAAAAATAAGAAGAAAAATAAAAAGAAACAAATGGATCTAAATAAACTTAAAAGCTTTTGCACTGCAAAGGAAGCCATAACCAAACTGAAAAGACAGCACACACAATGGGAGAAAATATTTGCAAACGAAGTGACCAACAAGGGATTACTCTCCAAAATTTACAAAGAGCTCATGTAGCTCAATATCAAAAAAAAGAAATAAAAAACAGGCAGAAAAACTAAATAGACATTTCTCCAAAGAAGACATACAGATGGCCAAGAAGCGGATGAAAAGATGCTTAGCATCACTAATTATCAGCGAAATGCAAATCAAATCTCAATGAGATATCACCTCGCACCAGTCAGAATGGCCATCATGAAAAAGTCTACAAACAATAAATGCTGGAGAGGGAGTGGAGAAACGGGAACCTTTCTACACTGTTAGTGGGAATGTAAATTGGTACAGCCACTATGGAGAACAGTATGGAGGCTCCTTAAGAAACTAAAAATACAGCTAACATGATCCAGCAATCCCACTCCTATATATATTTAGAGAAAAACATGGTTTTATATGATACATGCACCTAGTGTTCTTTGCTGTGCTGCTTACAGTACCCAAGACATGGAAGCAACCTAAATGTCCATCAACACAGGGTTGGATAAAGAAGGTGTGGTACATATATACAAGGGAATATTACTCAGCCATTAAAAAGAGTGAAATAATGCAATTTGCAGCAACATGGATGGACCTGGAGATTATCATTCTAAATGAAGTAAGTCAGACAGAGAAAGACAAATGTCATATCATATCACTTATATGTGGAATCTAAACAAAGTGATACAAATGAACTTATTTACAAAACAAACACACTCACAGCCTTAAAGAATGAACTTGTGGTTGCTGGGTGGAAGGGTGTGGGGCAGTGGTAAACTGGGCATTTGAGATTGACTTGTACACACTGCAGTATTTAAAAGAGATAACCAACAAGGACCTACTGTATAGCACAGGGAGTGCTGCTCAATATTCTGTAATAATCTAAATGGAAAAAATTTTGAAAAAGAATAGATACATGTTTATGTATAACTGATTCACTTTGCTGTACACCTGAAACTAACACAGCACTGTTAATCAACTATGCTTCAATATAAAATAAAAATTAAAAAAAGAAAGAAGAAATAATTGTAGTGTTAGCAAGAGAAATAAATAGTCATATACACAGGAACCCCTCATAAGGCTATCAGGTGATTTTTCTGCAGAAACTCTATAAGTTAGAAAGGAGTGACATGAAGTATTTAAAGTGCTGAAAGGGAAAAACCTGCAACATAGGATACTCTACCCAGTAATATTATCATTTAGAATTGAAGAAGAGATAAAGAACTACTGAGAGAAGCAAAAAATAAGAGTTCATCTATACTAAAGCTAACCTATAAGAATGTTAAAGTGTATTCTCTAAGTGGAAAAGAAGTAAATACCTAGAGAAAAGGAAAAATCCCACTACTAAAGGCAAATATATGGTAAAGGCTGGGATTCCAACACTTAGATAAGCTAGTATGAAAATTAAAAGACAAAAAAATTGTAAAATGAAATATAACTACAATAATCAGTAAAGGGACAATCATGAAGATGTAAAATATGACATCAAAAACATAAAGTGGGAGAAGGGAGTAACAAATTTAAGTCTTTCAGGATGTGCTTGAACTTCAAGGACTACCTGTTTAAAACAAGTAGATATAGTTATAGGTCAACACATATGAACCCTATGGTAACCAGAAATCAAAAACCTATGACAGATACAAAAAAAAAAAGTGAGAAAGGAACACAAGCATAACACTAAAGAAAATCATTAAACTACAAGGTAAGAAACTAAAAGAAGAAAAAATGGAGAAGAACTACAGAAACAACTGGAAAATATATAACAAAATGGCAATAAGTACATAACTATCAATAGTTATTTTAATTGTTAATGGACTAAATACTCCAGTCAAGAGACACAGGGTGGCTGATTGGATATAAAAATAAGACATCTATATGCTGCTTACAAAAGACTTACTTCAGAACTAAAGACATACACAGACTTAAAGTGAGGGGATGGAAAAAGATATTTCATGCAAATGGAAATGACAAGGGTAGCAATACTCATATCAGGCAAAATAGACTTTGAAACAAAGTCTGTAACAAAAGACAAAGAAAGGCACTATATAATGATAAAGGGGTCAATAGAAGAAGAGGATATTACACTTGTTAACATATATGCACCCAATACAGGAGCACCTAAATATATAAAGCAAATATTAACAGACATAAAAGGAGAAAATGACAACAATGGAATAATAATAGGGAACTTTAACACCCACTTACATAAATGGACAGGTGATCCAGATAAAATGTCAATAAGGCCACAGTGGTCTTAAATGACACAGTAAACCAGTTTGACTTAACAGATATCTACAAGACATTCCACTCAAAACACCACAATACACATTCCTTTCAAGTGCACATGGAACATTCTCCAGGATAGATCATATGCTAGGCCACAATACAAGTCTCAACAAATGTAAGAAGACAGAAAATATATCAAGGATTTTTTTCTGATCACACTGGTATGAAACTAGAAATCAATTACAGGAAGAAAAATGGGAAAAGCACAAACACGTGGAGACTAAACAACATACTACTAAAAACCAATGGGCCAATGAAGAAATCATGGAAAACAATATAGCTGTTCTTTAAAAAATTAAAAATAGAACTACCATACAATCCAGCTATTCTTCTCCTGGATAGTTAGCTGATGAAAACAAAAACACAAATACCAAAAGGTATCTGCACCCCCATGTTAACTGCAACACTATTTATAATAGTGAAGATGCGGAAACAAACTAAATGCCCACTGACAGATGAATGGATAAAGAAAATGTTTTGTTTATATACAATGGTATATGTTTTCACCCAACAAAAAGAAGGAAATTTTACCATTTTCAACAACATGGATGAAATTGGAGGGCATTCATTATGCTAAATGACATAAGTCAGACTTAGAAAAACAAACTGTTTGATTTCACTTATACATGAAATCCACAAAAAAATCAAACTCATAAACACAGAAAAGAGTTTGGTGGTTGCCAGAGGTAGAGGTTGGGGGGCAGCAAAAGAGGTTAAGGTGGTCAAAACACGCAAACTTCCAGTTTTACCATAAATAAGTCTTAGTAATATAATGTACACACAATGGCTATAGGTGACAATACTGTATGGTATATTTGAAAGTTACTAAGAGACTAGATATTAAAAGTTCACAAGAAAAAAAAATTTGTAATGATATGTGGTGATGGAATTTAACTAAATTTATTGTGGCAATCATTTTACAATATCTACCCATATCAGATCATTAGGTTTTACACCTAAAATTAATATGTTATACATCAATTATATCTCAATTTAAAAAGGAAAGAATAAAGATCTCAGAAACCAACCTAAATTTACACCTCATGGAAGTAGGAAAAGAATAACAAACTGAGCACAAAGTTAGCAGGAGGTAGGACAAAACAAATATCAGAGTAGAAACAAATAAAATGAAGACCAGAAAACAATAGAAAAGATTAATGAAACTAAGAGCTGGCTTTTGAAAAAATAAACAGATGGATACACCAGTAGATAGCCTAAGAGAAAATGAGAGAAGATCTAAATCAGTAAAGTCAGAAAAGAGGAGACATTACAACAGATGTCACAGAAATACAAAGGATCGTAAGAGACAACTATAAATATTCATGTGCCAACAAATAGTAGAGCCCAGAGGAAATAATTTAATTACTAGAAACATACAAATTACCTAGCCTGAATCATGAAGAAATGGAATATATGAATAGACCAATAATGGGTAAGGAGATTGAATCAGTAATCACAAAATTACCAAAAAGAAAAGCCTTGGATAATATGGTTTCACTAGTGAATTCTACCAAAGATATAAAGGAGAATGTCAATTTACACTCTCACCAACAGTGCAGAAGTGTTCCCTTTTCTCCATATCCTCACCAACATTCATTATCTCTCATCTTTTTGATAATAGCCATCCTAACAGGTGTGGTGTAATATGTCATTTTGGTTTTGATTTGCATTTCCTTGATTATTAGTGATGTTGAGCATCTTTTCATGTACCTATTAGCCATATGTATGTCTTCTTTAGAAAAATGTCTATTCATGTCCCTTGCCAAATTTACAGCAGATTTTTTTGTTTCTTTGATATTGACTTTTATGAGTTCCTTATATTTTTTGGATATTAACTTATCAGACTTATGGTTTGCAAATATTTCCTTCTATTCCATAAACTGCCTTTTCAATTTATTGATGGTTTCCTTTGCCATGCAGAAAATTTTTAGTTTGATGTAGTGCCATTTGTTTATTTTAATTTTTTGCCTTTGCTTTTGTTGTCTTATCCAAAAAAACAATCTCTGTCAAGACTGTCAAGAGATTTTTACCTGTATTTTCTTTCAGAAGTTTTACAGTTTAAAGTCTTACATTTACATCTTAAATCCATTTTGAGTTAATTTTTGTGAGTGCTTTAAGATAGGGGTCCAGTTTCATTCTTTTGAATGTGGATGTCCAGTTTTAACAACATCATTTATTGAAGAGATTATACTTTCTCTGTGTGTGTTCTTGGCATCCTTGTCACAGTTCAATTGACTGTATATACATGGGCTTATTTCTGGGTTCTTTATTCCGTTCCACTGGTGTAGGTGCTTATTTTTTGTCACTGCCATACCGTTTTGATTACTATAGCTGTGTAATATAATTTAAATTCAGGAAGTGTGATCCCACTAGCCTTATTCTTCTTTCTCAACTTTATTTTGGCTATTGAGGTTCTTTTGTGATTCCATATAAATTTTAGGGTAGTACTTTCTACTTCTGTAATAATGCTATTGGGATATTTATAGGAATTGCATTGAAGCAAGTACATTGCTTTGCATACTGTGGACATTTAAACAATATGCATTTTTCCAATAGAAGAAAATTGGATATTGTTCTACTTATTTGTGTCATCTTCAACTTCTTTTACCAGTGTCATAATTTTCAGTGTACAAGTTTCACATACTTGGTAAAATTTATTCCTAAGTATTTTAGTGCTTTTGATACTATTATAAACTGAATTGTTTTCTTAACTTCTCTTTCAGGAAGTTCAGTGTTAAGGTATATAAATGCAACTGATTTTAGTATTTGACTTTATATCCTGCCAACTTACTGAATTTGTTTATTAGATCTAATAGTTTTCTGGTGGAAACTTTAGGACTTCTTACATATAAGACTATGTCATCTGCAAACAAAGATAATTTTACTTCTTCCTTTCTTATTTGGTTGTCTTTGATTTATTTCTCTTTCCTAACTGTGGTGACTAGGATTTCCAATAGTATGTTGAATAGAACTGGTGGGAGTGAGCACCCTTTTCTTGTTGCTCATTGAAAACACTTAATTTTCACCATTGAGTATGATGTTAGCTGTGGGGTTGTCATACATAGTTTTTATTAAGTTGAGGTAACCCCCTTCTATATGTAATTTGTTGAGAATTTTTATCACAAAAGGATGTTGAATTTTGTCAAATCCTTTTCCTGCATCTATTGAGAGGATCATGATTTTTAATCTTCATTCTATTAATGTGATATATTATATTGACTCATTTTCATATAATAAAATATCTTTGCATCCCAGGGATAAATCCCACTAGATAATGGTGTGTAATCTATTTTATATGATGTTGAGTTCATTTTGCTAGTATTATCTTGAGGATATTTCCATCTACGTTCTTCAGGGATTTTGACCTGAAATTTTTATTTCTTGTAGTTACTTAAAATGGCTTTGGTATCAAAAAAAATGTGGCCTCCAAAAATGAGTTTGTAAGTGTTCACTCCTCTTTAATTTTTTGGATGAGTTTGATAAGAATTGACATTACCGCCTTTCTAAAAGTTTGATAAAAGTCACTATTGAGGGGCTTCCCTGGTGGTGCAGTGGTTAAGAATCCGCCTGTTGGGCTTCCCTGGTGGCACAGTGGTTGAGCATCTGCCTGCTGATGCAGGGGACGCGGGTTCGTGCCCTGGTCTGGGAAGATCCCACATGCCGCAGAGCGGCTGGGCCTGTGAGCCACGGCTGCTGAGCTTGAGCATCCAGAGCCTGTGCTCCACAACGGGAGAGGCCACAACAGTGAGAGGCCAGCGTACTGCAAAAAAAAAAAAAAAAAGAATCCACTTGTCAATGCAGGGGACATGGGTTCAATCCCTGGCCTGGGAAGATCACACATGCCATGGAGCAACTAAGTCCGTGTGCCACAACTACTGAGCCTGTGCTCTAGAGCCCGCATGCCACAACTACTGAAGCCCATGTGCCTACAGCCCATGTGCCACAAGAGAAACCCCTGCTCTCCACAACTAGAGAAAGCCCACATGCAACAACAAAGACCCAACACAGCCAAAAATAAAAACAAATAAATAAATTTATTTTTAAAAAATAAGAAAAAAACACTATTGAGTTATCAGGTCCTGGGGCTTTCCTTGCTGGAAGGTTTTTGATTACTGATTCAATCTTCTTACCCATTATTTTTTTGTTCATATTTTATATTTCTTTATGATTCAGTCTTGGCATGTTGCATGTTTCTGGTAATATATCAATTTTTCTATGTTATCTTGGCATATAACTTTTCATACTAGTTTCTTATGTATTTCTACTATATCAATTGTAAGATCTCCAGTTTCATTTATTTTATTTGATTATTCTTTTTGTCTCATTCAGTTTAGCTAAAATTTTGTTAATTTCTTTTTCTTTTAAAAAATAAGCTGTTATATTCATTAATCTTTTCTGTTACCTTTCTATTTTATTGTTATAAAGTAGCTGCTATTACAGCTCAAATGTTTATTATTTCCTTTCTTCTGCTAACTTTGGGCTTAGTCGGTTCTTTTGCTTGTTCCTTGAGATGTGAGGTTAGTTCTGTTGAGATCTTTATTTTTCTTAATGTTAATTGTTTATCACTATAGCTTTGCTCATAGAACTGCTATTGCTGAATCCCGTAAGTTTTAGTATGTTGCATTTCTATTTTCTTCTCTATACCTTTCATCTCTCTTTTTGTTTTTTCTTTTATCCATTGATTTTTTAGGAGTCTATTGTTTAATTTTGACATATTGATGAATACTCTTGCTTTCCTCCTGTTATTGATTTATAATTTCTTAATATTGTGGTTGGAAAACATACCTGATATGACTTCAGTTTTTATAAATTTTTTAAAACTTACTTTGTGAATAATATGTGATCCATCTTTGAGAATGTTCCTTGTGTGTTCTGCTGCTATGGGATGGAATATTCCTATGTGTCTTCTAGGTCCATTTAGTCTAATGTGTACTTCAGATCCATTATTTTCATGTTAACTTTCTGTCTGGATTATCCATCCATTATTGAAAGTGGAGTATTAAAGAACCTTATTATTATTGCATTGCTGTCTAATTTTGCCTTCTGTTCTGTTAATAGATACTTAATATATTTAGGTGATCCAAAGTTGAATGAAAATATGTTTACAGTTATTATACCCTCTTGATGAATTAATCATTTTATTATTATATGGTTGCATTTGTCTCTTTTCACAGCTTTTACTTAAACTGTATTTTATCTGATATAAGTAAATCAACCCTTATCTCTATTGGTGTTCATTTGCATGGAATATCTTCCCCATACCTTCACTTTCAGTCTAAGCGTTTCCTTAAACCTTAAGTGAGTTCTGTAGCAGCAAATACTTGAGTCTCACATTTTTACCCACTCAGCCATTCTATGATTTTGATTGAAGAACTTAATCTATTTACATTGAATGTAATTACTGGTAACTAAGGAATTCCTTTGTAATTTTTAAATTGTTTTCTGATTCTTTTGTAGTTCCTTTGTTCCTCTCTTGCCATCTCCTTTGTGAATTGATAATTTTTGTAAGAGTATGGTTTCTTTTCTCTTTGTCTTTTGTGTATCTATTGGTTTATAGGTTTTATACTATACTATACTATACTATACTATACTGTAAGTTTTAGTTTCTGTTTACTGTGTAGCTTTCATAATATGCCTTACAGCTATAATAATCTATTTTAAACTGATAAGAACTTAATGACAATTCCATATAAGAGGTTTCCACATCTTCTCACCTTAACGCCACATTTTATGTTGTTGATGTCACGATTTATATATTTTTAAATTTTTTTCCTTCCCTTTACTTTTAATTATGATATAATTGACATATAACATTACATTAGTTTCAGATTTACAAAAGAATCATTCAATATTTGTAAATATTTTGAAATGATCATGACAATAAGTCTGATTAACATCAATCAGAATGCATAGCTACATTTTTTTTCTTGTGATGAGGACTTTTAAGATCTACTCTCTTAACAACTTTCAAATATGCAATCAAGTACTATTAACTGTAGTCATAATGATGTACTTTAGATCCCCATGACTTGTTTTATATTTGGATGTTTGTACCTTTGTACTCCATTCACCCACATAACCGACCCTCCACCTCTGGCACCCACCAATCTGTTCTCTATGAGCTTCTTTTTTTGTTGGTTTTTTTTTTTACATTCCACATATAAGTAAGATTGTATGATATTTTTCTTTCCCTTTCTGAATTATTTCACTTAGCATAATGTCCTCAAGGTCCACCTGTATTATCTCAGGTGGCAAGATTTCATTTTTATTTATGGCTGAATAGTATTCTATTGTATATGTATTATACCTTCTTTGTTCATTCATGTATTGATGTTGTTGACCTGAAACAGACTGCCAATATCTCTTCAACAAAGATAGGTTTATTCAGGACCACCAGAGAATAACAGTTCAGAGAGTGCAACCATGATGATCCACATGCACTTTCCTTCATGGCAAGGGAAGGAAAATGCTTTTATAGAGAGGAAAAGGAAGTTGGGAGGGCTACAATAAACAAAGAGCCCTTGAATTCTCATTGTCTGAGACCTTGCCAAGAACGAAGGGGAGTCTTTCTTCTTCTTGTTGGGCTCTGCTATCATCGTAGGGTATGAGAGGTCCCCCTTCTGGTCACCCAATTCTATTTAATTGGGGTTTCTGTTTACTAATTTTTTACATTTCCCCTTTTGATCAAGATCTTTCTCTGAAAGCATCACTGATCAAGAGTTGAGCTTTCTAGTTTCAGCAGCTTTTTGTCCCTTAATGTCAGATAAGACCTTTCCTGGGTGTAGTGTCTCACATCAGAGGGCAAGTGCCGACTGGAAACCTATTAAGGTCACATTTGAGTGACAAGGAGGGGTAGGAGACAGAACACTAGGCATTTTTATCTAAAGTCCATATTTATCAAAATCCTAGACATTGGAGATATCTGAAACATTATGGCATCATCAAAGATTTGGTGACAAGTTTCCAACACGCCTGGTGTTTATTTATTTATTTTTTTAACATCTTTATTGGAGTATAATTGCTTTACAACAGTGTGTTAGTTTCTGCTGTATAACAAAGTGAATCAGCTTGGCCTGGTGTTTAGAACTTTATGTCTTCCAGAACAGCCAAAAAGATGTGGGAGAAATAAGGACTCTCAGTATAACCCTGAGGCATTACTGTCCAGGAGAATTGTTTTTCCTCTGAAGTGCAGGCAGAAAGCTATTGGGTACCTTTCTCAGCTGGAATAGTAAAGAATATACTGCATAAATCTATTATGGTAAATAATTTACTTCTAGTAAGAATGAACTAAAGTTAATAGTAATGTATGAGGATTACAAATTACAGCTTTCTTGGGAAAGCTGTCTCATCAAATGTCATTTGCTTCAGTTCTGGGATATCTTTACTTTCAGGTCACCAGAGTATCTGCAGGGACAGCCAGGGTTCATGAAGGCTATAATTTTGTCAGTTGATCAATGGTTTAATGGAGGTACAGTGGTGAGCAGTGGGAATTTTAGTCTTTAGTAGTACTGGGTTGCTATTTGGTCCAAACTAGAGCTTTTGCTTTTTATCAAGCCAACAGTTTTTGCATTTCCAGTCTTGTTTTTCCTTTTCTGAGGCTAATTTTTGGGCCCCTCTAGCCAGTTTTTCTAAATTATCATTTGAGGTAATACCCCTTTAGAGGTTTGGCTGCTGTTGGTCCCTTTAAGGGCAGTATTCCATGCAGAAATATTGTTACCAAGGCTATTGCTCCAGAATCATACCACTGTCCCTCTCTCAAATAGAAACCAATTACTCTTATCTAAGTTTCAAGAGGAAGATGCAAAGGGAAAAAAACAAGAACTGGTAGAACCAACTAGGCCCAAGATGACGGAGGATTTAACTTCCAGTAGAACTTGAGCCTCATTTTACGCTTATTCAGTGCATTAGCATGCTAAATGACACACCTACCAGCTCCATGACAGTTGGCTATTACCATGACAACAACTGGAAAAGCCCACAGAAGGACTGAAAAGGAGAGCTGCGTCAGTTCCGGGTCCAAACCACACCCCTGCTCTCGGATAACTCATAAATATTCCTCCCACTCTTGCCAGTTCCCTCCCTTTTACCCCCACCCTTCTATATATTTTGGTCTCAGCCCAAATTGGGTTGAGAAGTTGATTTGTGAGCTAGGTTCCTGTTTCTCCATTCTTTAGCCATTGAATAAAGCTTGTGATGTTCCATTCTCAGCATTAGTTTCATTATTGGCTGGACGCATCTTATCAGAACAAGAACCTCCCTGGCCAAGACAGGGAGTCTCATCCCAGGCTAGGACCCCGGCGTAGGTCTGGTCGACCAATTCAGTGAAAATATCAGCAAGGTGATTTCCCTTAGGTCCAGAGTGTCAGGTTGAGAATGACCCTAAATCTTAGTAATAGCTAAAGCAGCAGGTAAAAGAATTGCATTCAACAATACCTGAACATAAGGGCCATTTTTAATGATATATTCACAAGAAGCAAGAAAGCCACATCGTTTACATAACATTTCAAAATCATAAGCTACTCTGAAAAAGTATCTACTATCAGTATAAATTTTGGCAGTTTTATCCTTGGCTAAAGTACAAGCCCAAGTAAGAGGGTATAATTTAGCTTATTGGCATGAAGTAACCATAGGTAAAGATGTTGCCTCAAGAACACCAAAAGGAGTTTTAATGGCATACCCAGCACAGTATTTGCCATTGTCGCCTTTTAAATAAGAACTATTGGTGAACAATGGGAAGCTATTGTTACCCAGTGGAATTTCCTGTCAAACATTATGAGGAGTCAGGAAGTGGACCCTCAGTGTTAAACAGTTGTGACGGAATACATTGGTGATGAACGGGAGAAGAATAACTGGGTTAAGGTTCCTACAATGTAAAAGAGTTATGTGAAGGGCAGGAAGGACTTCAAAGGAGATGAAGCAGCTACCTGAGAAATGTTGAGTCTGATTAGATTTCAGGAGAACTTCTGCTGCATGAGGTACAAAAATGGTTAAAGAGGAATTCACAGTTTTCTCATTGACCTTAGCCAAAAAAGCAGCGACTGTAATGGCTTTAATACAAAAGGGGTATCCCTGTGCCACAAGAGCCAGATGCTGGCTATAATACTCTATCGGTCTACGGTGGACCCTCTGTTCATAGGTGAGTACCCCAAGGGCATTCACTACCTTTTCATATACAAAAAGGAAAATGGAATATGAAAATTGGGGTGCCCAAGTTTAGGTGGGTTCATCAAATTCTACTTTTAGGCCTTGAAAGCTTCATGATCCAGTTCTCCTATAAAACTGGTCGAGGTTGTTATTGTTGAGTAAAATGTATGGAGGTTTGGCCATAAGAGAAATTGTAATCTAATATCAGCAATAACTAACCAGAGAAAACCTCGGTGGTGGTGCTTAGTTTGGGGGTTTGGAAAAATTAGGACACCATAAAGTCTATCTGGATCTAGCTGGAGCCCTTCTGCTGACACCAGAAGCCCTTTCTGAGGACTTCAATCCCCAGAGGCAGGCTCTCAGATAGCTTTCCCAAACCTGGGTTTGGGAACACTGCAAGTTTTCTTTGGCAGCATTATGACACTTTAAGGTTAAAAGTTTTAGCAAGTGGATGCTGTCTTTCTGTGAGGAGGCTTGAGAAAGAAAGCAAAGAAGCAAATCATCTACATATTAAAACAAAGTATAGCCTCTAAGGAACTATATGTCTTCCAGAACAACCAACAAGATGAGTGAGAAATAAGGACTCTCAGTATAACTCTGAGGCGTTACTGTCCAGGAGAATTGTTTTTCCTCCGAAGTTAAGGCGAAAAGCTATTGGGTACCTTCATCAGCTAGAATAGTAAAGAATATACTGCATAAATCCATTATGGTAAAAGCACTTACTTTCAGTAAGAATGAACTAAGGTTTATAGAAATGTATGAGGGTTACAAATTATAGGAATAACAATGTTGTTAACAGTTTACAGGTCCTAAATAAACTTCAAAGCTTAGCTCTTAGGTTATCTTACCTGTAAATTAAGAGAGTTACAGGAGCAAGTGCAAGGAATAATGAGAATTTCAACCTAGTAAACTTCTTTTATTGCTTTATAAAGAAGGGTTGCTTTACTTATAGATTAACTCTGGGAAGAGATGATTGAGGGTTCTAATTGAATTTCAAAGTGAGTTTCTCTGTGATTTTTCTGAAAATCAGTTGGATATTTTACCAATAAGTAAAGTGATAACTGATTAAATGGTGACAAATGATCAGTGTTTCCACACACAAAAAAAATCCCAAATAAATAACCTAACATTACACGTAAAGAAAAAGAAGAACAAACAGAACACAAAGTTAGTAGAAGGAAATAAATCATAAAGATCAGAGCAGATATAAATGAAATAGAGATGAAGAGAACTATAGAAAAGAGGAAGAAACTAAAACCTGATTCTCTGAAAACATAAACAAAATTGATAAACCTCTAGTCACACTCATCAAGAGAAAAAGGGAGAAGGCTCAAATAAATAAAATTAGAAATGGAAAAGAAAAAGTTACAATGGACACCACAGAAATAAAAAGGATCATTAAGAGACTACTACAAGCAACTGTATGACAACAAATAGACAACCCAGAAGAAATGGACAAATTCTTAGAAAGGTACAACCTTCCTAGACTGAACCAGGAAAAATTACAAAATATGAACAGACCAATCACAAGTACTGAAATTGAAACTGTGATTTTAAAACTTCCAACAAGCAAAAGTCCAGGACCAGATGGCTTCACAGGCAAATTCTATCAAATATTTAGAAAGGAGGTAACACCTATCCTTCTGAAACGATTCCAAAATTCTGCAGAGAAAAATACACACCAAAACCCATTCTATGAGGTCACCATCACTGTGATACCAAAACCAAAGATACCACAAAAAAGAAAATTACAGGCCAATATCACTAATGAACATAGTTGCAAAAACCCTCAATAAAATACTAGCAAACTGAATCCAGAAACACATTAAAAGGATCATACATGAAGATCAAGTGGGATTTTTCCCAGAGATGCAAGGATTTTTCAGTATATCCACAAATCAATATATATCCACAAATCTATCCACAAATATCCACAAATCAATCAGTGGGATACATACATCAACAAGTTGAAGAATAAAAACCATATGATCATCTCAATAGATGCAAAAAACAGCTTTTGACAAAATTCAACACCCATTTATGATTAAAAACTCTCCAGAAGTGAGCGTAGAGGGAAACTACCTCAACATAATAAAGGCCAAACCCACAGCTAGTATCATTCTCAAAGGTGAAAGGCTGAAAGCATTTCCTCTAAGAGCAGGATGAAGATAAAGATGTCCACTCTCAACACTTTTATTCAACATAACGTTGGAAGTCATAGCCACGGCAATCAGAGAAGAAAAAGAAATAAAAGGAATCCAAATTAGAAAAGAAGTACAACTGTCACTGTTTGCAGATCACATACTATACATAGAAAATCCTAAAGATGCTACCAGAAAACTGCCAGAGTTCATCAATGAACTTGGTGATATTACAGGATACAAAGTTAATACACAGAAATCTCCTGCATTTCTATACACTAACAACAAAAGATCAGAAAGAGAAATTAAAGAAACAATCCCATTTACCACTGCATCAAAAATAATAAAATATGTAGGAGAAAACCTACCTAAAGACACAAAAGAACCGTACTCCAAAAACAATAAGATGCTAATGAAAGAAATTGAAGATGACATAAACAGATGGAAACATATACCATGTTTTTTGATTGGAAGAATCAATATAGTCAAAATGACTATACTACGCAAGGCAGTCTGCAGATTCAATGCAATCCCTATCAAATTACAAATCGCATTTTTCAAGAACTAGAACAAAAACTCTTAAAATTTGTATAAAGACACGAAAGACCTCTGATAGCCAAAGCAATCTTGAGAAAGAAAAACAGAGCATGAGGAATCAGGCACACTGACTTCAGACTATGCTAGAAAGCTACAGTCACCTAAACAGTATGGTACTGGCAGAAAAACAAAAATATAAGTCAATGGAACAGGATAGAAAGCCCAGAAATAAACCCACACACCTATGGTCAATTAAGCCATGACAAAGGAGCAAAACTATACAATGGGGAAAAGACAATCTCTTCAATAAATTGTGCTGGGAAAACTGGAGGGTTACAAGTAAAAAAAATGAAAGTAGAACATTCTTTAACAGGATTCAGAAAAATAAACTCAAAATGGATTAAAGACCTAAAGGTAAGGCCAGATACTGTAAACTCTAGGGAGCAAACATAGGCAAAACACACTTAGACAAAAGTCGAAGCAAGATCCTTTCTGATCCACCTCCTAGAGTAATGGAAATAAAAACAACAGGAAACAAATGGGATCTAACTAAACTCAAAAGCTTTTGCACAGCAAAGGAAATCATAAACAAACTAAAAAGGCAGTCCACAAAATTGGACAAAATATCTGCAAACAAAGCGACCAAAAAGGGATTAATCCACAAAATATACAAACAGCTCATGTAGCTCAATACCAAAAAACAAAAAAACTCAATCACAAAATGAGCAGAAGATCTAAATAGACATTTCTCCAAAGAAGACATACAGATGTCCAAAAAGCACATGAAAAGATGCACAACATTGCTAAATATTAGAGAAATACAAATCAAAACTACAATAAGGTATCACTTCACACTGGGCAAAATGACCATCATCAAACTTCTAAAAGCGATAAATGCTGGAGAGGGTATGGAAGGGAAACCTCCTACACTGTAAATTGATACAACCACTGTGGAGAACATTATGGAGGTTCCTTAAAAAATTAAAAATAGAGCTACCGTGTGATCCAGCAATCCCAATCCTGGGCATATATCTGGAGAAAACCATACTTTAAAATGATACATGTACCCCATGTTCACTGCAGCACCATTTACAATAGCCAAGTCATGGAAGCAACCTAAATGTCCTTTGACAGAGGAATGGATAAAGAAGATGTGGTACATACATATATGCAATGGAATATTACTCAACCATACAAAGAATGAAATAATGTCATTTGCAGGAACTTGGATGGAACAAGAGATTATCATATGAGATGAAGTCAGACAGAGGAAGACAAATATCATATGATATGACTTATAATGCAGATTCTTTAAAAAAAATGGTACAAATGAACTTATTTACAAAGCAGAAACAGACTCACAGACGTTGAAAACAGACTTATGGTTACCAAGGAGGAGACATGGGAGAAAGGGATAAATTATGAGTTTCAGATTGATATATACACACTAGTATATAAAATAGATAATAAGGACCTACTGCATATCATAGAGAACTCTATTCAATATTCTGTAAGAAACTATATGAGAAAAGAATCTGAAAAGAAGGGATACATGTATATGTAAAGCTAAACCACTTTCCAGTGAGCTTGAAACTAATAGAGCACTGTAAATCAAATATACTCCAACAGAAAATAATAAATTAAAATTAACAAAAAGATCAGTATTTCCAGAATCAGCTGTAATGGTACAAACTGAAAACAATGCACACATAAAAGTTGAGGATGCGGGCTTCCCTGGTGGCACAGTGGTTGGGGGTCCGCCTACCGATGCAGGGGACGTGGGTTCGTGCTCCGGTCCGGGAGGACCCACATGCCACGGAGCGGTTGGGCCTGTGAGCCATGGCCGCTGAGCCTGCGCGTCCGGAGCCTGTGCTCCGCGACGGGAGAGACCACAGCAGTGGGAGGCCCGTGTACCGCAAAAAAAAAAAAAAAGTTGAGGATGCTTTATATGGCAAATCTTCTGAGGACTGAAGCTTGGAGGCAGCTTTTCACATAGCTCTGAGGAATTACTCCCAGGGGTAAGGATGGAGCCAAAATATACAGGAGTTTTTCCAAAAAAGATGAGGTAGCAAAAAAGTCAAAACATTATTCTGAAGTAAAGAAAAGCAGATATCACAAGTTAAGGAATTTAGGGATTTTCCATGTGGGGAAGATGCAAGAGTCTTGGCTCATTGAAATCTTACACTTGACACAGATCTTACATATCTAGGGCTAGTATCCTATTTTTCCTCATCCTGAAATATCAGGTCATACCATAGTGGGTAACAACTGTACCTGAGGATTGCAACAGCAATCCCATATCTTTACCTTCTGATATTCTACAAAGATCCCAAAAGGGCTACAACAATGGTGGCTTAATAACTGGAAGAGGGAACAAAAAGGAACAAGGAAGGAAAGAGATATGGCCTCTTGTGGCCTCTTAAAAGAAGAAACATCAGCCAAGGTAAAGTCTCAGCCATTCAGGCAAGGGGCTGAACCCTGTACAGAGGCCTGTTTTGCAATGCTCAAGTGCCGAACTGGGAAGTGGAAAGACAGTAGGGGGCAAGAGAGGGGCCCTGCGTAGGCGTGCTTTCCTGAATGTAACCCTGTGTGGAAGGGTGCGGGGGTGTGGGTGCGAGCCCAAGTGAGTTCAGTAACGTTAAGCCTTGGTGAACACAGGTAAAGGTATGAAGCGATGCTGAGAGTAGGGAATCTACCATTTGCTAGCCCCAATCCCTGCCTCTTTTCTCCCTGAATTTTCCCCAAGTAAGTGTCTGAAGTTCTCTGATGTTTAATGCCTGGGAAAGAGCCCCTTAGGCCCTACTTCACAGGAAGGTGGTGACTTTTGCTTTCACGGGATGTTTTCCATGTGTTTGGTTTTTCTCACAAATTTCAAATGTTGGCCTATTTCCTGGGACAGTTTGGCCTACAAGAATGTCCAAAACTGTCACTCCACGCCTCAATTCTAAGTGTCCTTAAGATACTTCAGAGTGTGGAAAATCCCAGGGATGTAGATGTGCTTTCCTTTGGAGCTCCCTCCTGCTCTCTCTACACACCCAGGAAGACTTTAGAGGAGCAAAGAAAGGAAACGTTAAGGAAACTGTAAAGAGCCTCAAGATCACCTTCCACATTGGTTTCGCACCAGGCTCTGGGTGGCAAGGGCATGACATCCTTAAACACTCCGCCACGGTGACCACCTGCATTCCTTTGCATCTTCGGACACAAAATGTCACCGGCCTTTTCAGTAAACAAAGGTAGTTGCCCTGCCATCAGCCCTCAGACACTGAAGCTGCCCCCAAAGGTGGCCCCCAAGGGCCATAAAGAAGGAGAAAAGCAGGATACTGGCACTGGATTGTTCAGATGCATATCTAGGAATGATTTCAACGGGCCCAGATTAGTGCATCTTCCATACTTAGAAAAGTGATCAAATCTCTGACTTGAGATGTCTGGGTGTGGTTTTGTTGTAGTTTTTGTTGGTGGTAGTGGTCTGTTTGTTTCATTGTTTTGTTTTTGTGACTAGCAGCAATCTTTTGATATTCCCTGACATGTTTCTATTTTTTCCTCCATTTTTCAACAAAAACTCCTAAATGGCCTGGCTCCTTCCACTCTTACTTCTTCAGAACCTTACTTCTGAGCTATCTGAGTGGCTGTGGCCCTGGCTGTAGTCCTCACTAAGGTCCCAAATAAAAGGTTCCTCTCAGTTTTTACGATGTGCTTTTTTCTTCCTTCCACGCATCCCAGGCTTCTCTGAAAAAAGGCCCTGATCCCTCGTTTTGAGCGTCTGCCTGGAAAGGCATCATTCCCTTAAGGTGTTCAGTCGTTCTGCAGAAGTGGTTTGTGAGATATGTGCATGTGCGTGTGTGCGTGTCCGTGTGCATGTGTGTGTGTCCGTGTCCATGTGCATGTGTGTGTGTTTAAGGGGATCCATAATTTCCCCTGCAGGATATCACGGGTCTTCCAGGGAGAACACTAGGCTACTCTCAAGGGTTAGGGTGAGAAGCAGAGAGATCTCCATGCCAAGCCAACCCAAAAAGCTCCCTTCTTCCACATGACCCTCCAAACCCCAAGACCCAGCACCCCTACCCCTCCTCCCTAAACTCCACCCTCTCCCCAAGGATAAAAATTCACGGGGGCACCTGGAAAAATTGAGCACGACTTGTGGACGGGCTCCTGGTGCATAATTGAAGACTGAGAGCATGGCTAGCGAGGTTTTCGGGCAGAAGGACCCTGGTGGTGGCGAATCAGCGGACAAATGTACGGGAGGCCAAGTGGCCTTCCCGAAGTAGACCCACAGGTGCGACACATCCCATCCCCAAAAGTCCCACCGCAGGGCACAAAGGAGTAATCAGGAGTTCCACGGAGGGAGGCAGCCTGGTGGCCTGTTCCAAACACTTGTGACTCCTGTACAGAATGGTTCACAACATTCGGGACCTCCCCGAGATCTGCCTGACACTGAACTGCTGGATCTTTGTCCCAGTGAAGCATTCAACTTGAGGAGAACAGACGTTGCTCCGAAGGAAGAGATACGGTGCAGACAAGCAACTCGCCAGGAGGAGACTGAAGATGCAAAGAAGAAATTGCAAGCCCACTGGTTGGATTTCTGCAGGGTCCTTGTAAGAATTCACAGTGAACCAGAACAACTAGAGAGTCAAGAACTGCCTACCTACACTTGCGGGTTTGGCCCAAAGAGGTCAAGTTGGTGAGGGACGCAGCTGAAGTTGACATGGGTGCTCTGTGAGCTGGATTATTGATGCTGATGAGGATATTGGGATACTGGTGCATCTGTGGCTGCTGCTGTTGCTGTTGCTACTGCTGGTCCTGTGGCTGTTAATGATGATTTTGATGATGATGATTATGATGGGGAGAAGAAGTAAGACGAGGAAAGTGATCTGATTGTTTCCCCACCTCCACTACACACCATCCACTGTCTGGAAGCTAAAGGTAGCCCAGGAAGGATTGTTAGGGGCAGGGAAAGGGGTGACTGCCATTTCTGGAGCCACTGTACCATCCCGCAGAATGTGTTACGTGAAAAGCCCAGGCAGCAGAGACCTATTTTCTGCCATCTGTAGTGAACAGCGGGGCTGTGCTGGGTCTCCTGTGCTCTGTCCAAGATGTAGGAGGTCGCCACCACGGAACTGCAGAGGCCTTAGAAGGCATCGTGCCTGCCAGTGGGACCCTGGAGGAAAAGAAGAAGCTCTGGGAGTCCCGGACACAGCAGGGAGGTAACGGAGAGATCTGCCCAGGGAGCACAGCTTACCCTGTCACAAATTTTGGGGGTGGGTCCAAAGGAATTCTGCAAAATTTCTTCCGGCGTTCTTGCTGGGGAGTGCCGGGGTGCCCTACCTGCAGCCACACAAGTATCAAGTGGTCCCTTTCCTCACCGGGAGATGAAGGGCTTACAGGTTCTGAGGCCGGGTCCAGTTGCACATGGCACTGCCAGGGTCAGACATCTCAGGCTGGCCCTGGGGTTTCTGAGCGGCTTCACCAGCTGCGGATCCAGGGTACAGTCTCCCGCGGAGAACACAGGTGAAGGAATGGCTGGGAGCCCACTGGCCAGGTGCACCCTAGGACAGAGCACCCACCGAACCACCATCCCCCGCTGTCCCCACTGGTCCAGTTCCTTCCAACTCTGTGGCTGTCTCCATCCCTTGAGACTTGGTAACTGATTGTGACCGAAACAATCTCCACTTGGTGGCAGTATGGCTCCATCAATGCCAACTAAGCCCCTAACCCTGCCACAACCACACCATAAGGACTTCGACTTCCTCCCCTTCATAGGTAAAATCAAAATCAAAACCAAACCAACACAGACAGTCCCAAGAAGAAGGAGAGAAAACGAAAGAAAGCAGCCACCCAGCGGCAAACACAAGGAACACCAAAAGCACAGGACAAAAGGACGACTGGCCACGAGGCTGGACACCATGCAGTCCCTTACACTTCCTTTCTTCCAACACACTTTTTATTGACTCCTGCTCTTGGGAGAAGTAAAAGGCAAAGGATACACCAAGCAACCTGCCTGGGTGACATTGCCTGAGGGTCTAAACCACAGGATTTCTCCTGGACCAGGTGGTGGCCACCATGCTGGTGGCGAAAACCTCGCTGGCTTGCAAGTCACTTTGTTGCAGGACTCCGCTTCCTTTTCAAGGCCTGGAGCTTCAGCTTGAGGCCGCCACCTCGGGCTGGCCCAACAGTGCAGCCAGAAGTGGCTGGCCCAACCTGGAGGCGCCCCTAACATGGGGTGCCATGGACTGACTCTGGGCAGGCTGGCCTTGCCCTCACACAGGAACCTTGCAAGGCTAACAAACATCGCCAGTCACAGAGCCCCACACAGGGCCGTGATTCTCTGTAGGATGGGCACAGACTCTGCTCCCACTTGGAGACCCCATTTCCCTGGCTAAACAAGGGAGGCTTCAGGTTTACACCAGCAGCCTGGGCCCACCTGCTGACAGAGGACTATCTAGTGGAACACAGAATGGCTGCGTGTCGCTTTTTGCGAGCCCCTCTGGGAATGCGTGTTTCAGCCATTCTCAGAGTACTTTGCTGCAGGCAGGGGGTGCGGGTGGGGTGGGGGGAGAGTGGTGCGAGGGTATATAGGGAAGCAGAGTTGACAGCACGTGCCAGTATGTTTCTGGTTGTGTGAGGGTGTGCTGTGTGTGGCGGTGTAGGAAGATAGAGTGTGCGCGTCTCTGTGTGTGTGTGTGTCTCTGTGGTGTGTGTGTCTCTGTGTGTTTGTGTACCCGAGCCCATGCTCTCTCACCTGCCTATGGAGCTTCCTGCCCGTGGGCATGTGTTGCCGTGGGTATCCGGCTATGGGTGCTTGATTGCCTGGTTTTGTGCGTGGTGGCCAGCACCAACCTGCCTGGGCTTGGGGACAGGGAGGCGACCGCTCGTAAGTATACAGTGAAATCTATACTCTTCGGATCACGCCATTGGATTGTGAACCAACGGCAAGCAGGGAGCACCTTGAGGAGGCTCCTACTGGCTCATGTCCGGACTTGAAGGGCTTCCATAAGGAGAACAACTGCTCGGAATGGAAAGTCAAGGGATAATTTTGCAAGCCTGGAGTTCGTCATGCTGTTTCATTGCGAAGCAACTCCTGGATCTTCCTTGGGTTGGTTGATGTTTAGTTCTCTGGGTTTTCCCGGAGGATGGCAATGACCTCCACCGCTGGAGAAGGGAACAGGTGTCGAGGGGGAAGGGGAAGAGTCCAAACTGAACCACACGACTGCCTTCTCCTACACTTGTGCCTCCCCCTGGACCAAAGAGCAGACGTGAAAGGAGGCCGCTGAGGACACTGGGCCAGTGAAGGGAACAGAGGGAAGCAGTAACTGCCCACCACCACCACCACCGTCACCAGCACCAACACCTCAACCACCATGGCCCTGACAACCACCGCGTTGCCGTGGTTCCAGTGCAGGGGCGCTTCACTGTGTATCTCTTGCAACCTGCACAGGGAGTGACAGGGAGACACTAGCTGCCGGGAGACCAAAAGACAGGCAACAAGGTAGCCCCTTGATCTGGGCAGGGGGGCGGGGGCGGGGTGGTCCCTCCTGAGTGCCATCAAGGGCTCCGACTCAGCAGTAGGCCCGCCGGGCCTACACAATGCAAAAGGAGAGTCAAGGCCACGTCTGACACCCTGAGTATGTCATGGGTCCACTGCAAAGGGCCAAAGAGCCCTGGGATGCACTCAGGGCACAGAAAGGTTAGGAAGACCCCTGGGAACTCTAGGTTAATAGGGGGAGGTAAGGGCCATGAGAGGGTTGAGGTAACCCCTGATGGCAATTAAGAGATGGATGTGAGGGAATGCCCCTTACTCTCCCAGTCCAGGGGGGCATTTTCCCTTCCTAAGGGAGACTACATATATTGTCCAGGTTGAGCTTCCCAGGCACGCACCCAACCCTGCCTTTTGTCCAGAGGGAAGAACTGAAAGTAAGGCAGTGAGTGGAAGGCAGGAGCCGAACGTGGAGAGCAAGCTGAAATCAAAAGAAAGAACCATGATGGAGGCGAAGCAGGAAGGCCATCCCCAGGGCACTGTGTCCCAGGGTGGCAGATGGAACCAGCCGAAGCCTCCTGGGGCTTGCTGAGGGAAGAGCCATCAGCCAAGGCTGAGTCTCAGCCCCTCAGGCAAGGGGCAGAACCGTGTCCAGAGAGAGGTCTGTTTGGCGATGCTGCAGTGCCCACCTGGGAAGTGGAAGTACCGATAGAAAAGGGAAGGAAGAAGAACAGGGAACAAGGAAGGTAGGGCAACCGTCGGGTCCACGGAGACGGGCAGAGTGGGTACGAGTGCGAGGGCTTGCGCAGGCGTGCTGTCCTGAATGTAACCATGTGCGGGGTGGTGGGGGTGTGCGTGTGCGAGCCCGAGTGATTTCAGTAACATTAAACCCTGGCGAACACCGGCAAAGTGCGAAGCGATGCTGCGAGTAGGGATTCCACCACTTGCTGCTCCCAATCCCGGCCCTCCTTCCTCCCTGCATTTTTCCCAGATCAGTGACCCATGTACCCTGATGTTTCATGCCTGGGAAAGATGCCCCTTTAGGCCCTACCCGACAGGAAGGTGGTGACTTTTGTTGTCGCGGGATGTTTTCTGTGTGATTGTTTTTTCTCACCAATTTCAAAGGTGGGCCTACTTCCTGGGACAGCTTGGCCTACAAAAAGGGTTCCAAGCAGACAGTCCACTCCTCAATTCTAAGGGTCCTTATGATACTTCAGCGTGTGCGGAATCCCTGGGACGCGGATGGTCTTTCCTTTGGAGCGCCCTCCTGCTCCCTCTACACACCCAGGAAGACTTTAGAAGAACAAAGAAAAGAAACGCTGAGGAAACTGTAAAAGAGCCTCACGGTCACCTTCCACATTGGTCTCGCGCCAGGTTCTGGGTGGCACGGGCATGACATCATTGAACCCTCACGCCACGGTGACCGCCTGCTTTCCTTTGCATCTGCGGACACAGAATGTCACCAGCCTCTTCAGTAAGCAGAGTCTGTAGCCCTGCCATCAGGCCTCAGACACTGCAGCTGACCCCAAGGGTGGTCCCTGAGGGCAATTCAGGATGGAGAAAAGCAGGATACTCGCCCTGGAAAGTTCAGATGCATATCTAGGAATGATTTCAATGGACCAAGACTCTTGTGTCTTCCCATAATCAGAAACGCGCTCAGTTCTCTGAATTCAGATGTCTGGGTGAGGTTTTGGTGGTGGTGGTGGTGCTGCTGATGCTGGCGCTGGTGGTGATGGTGCTCTGTTGATTTCACTGTTTTGGTTTTTGTCTTTGTGATCAGCAGCAATCTTTTGGTATTCCCCAACATGTATCTATGTTTTCCATTTAATTCAACGAAAACTCCTAAACAGCCTGGCTCCTTCCTCCCGTACTTCTTCAGAACCCTTCCACAGCGCTTTGTGAATGGGTGTCGCCGAGTCTGTAGTCTTCAGTAAGATCCCCGAATAAAAGGTTCCTCTCGGCTTTTACGTTGTACCTTTTTCTTCTCTCCACACATCCTAGTAGGCTCTGGATAAAGGCCCAGATCCCTCGTTTTGAGGCTCTTCCTGGAAACGCATCATTCCCTGAAGGTGTTGAGTGGTTCTTCAGAAGTGGTTTCTGAGATGTGTGCATGTGCCTGTATGTGTTTCCGTGCATGAGTGTGTGTGTGTGTGTGTGTGTGTGACTGTGTGACTGTGTGACTGTGTGTGTGTGTGTGTGTGTGTGTTTACCGGGGACCCATAATTTCCCCTGCAGGATCTCACGGGTCTTACAGGGGGAACACTAGGCTAGTGTCAGGGGTTAGGTTGACAAGCAGAGAGATCTCCATGCCAAGCCAACCCAAGCAGCTCCCTTCCTCCACGTGACCCTCCAAACCCCGAGACCCACTTCCCCTCCCCCTCTGCCCTGCACTCCACCTTCTCCCAAAGGATAAGAATTCACAGGGGCACCTGGAAAATATTGAGCGTGACATGTGCCCGGGCTTCTGGCGCACAACTGAAGCCTGAGAGCCTGGCTAGCGAGGCCTGCGGGAAGAAAGACCCCGGTGGTAGCGAATTTGTGGACAAATGTAGTCGAGGCCAAGTGGCCTTCCCCAAGTAGACCCACCAGTGCGACCCATGCCATCCCCAGTAGTCCCAACCCTGCGCACAAAGGATGCTCAGGGGTTCCACGCAGGGTTGCAGTGCGGTGGCCACTTCCGGACCCTTGTGATTCAAGTAAAGAAGGGGTCACAACCTTCGGAACCTTCCCGGAGTGTGCCTGCCACTGACCCACCGGATCTTTGTCCCAGTGAAGCACTCCACTTGAGCAGGACAGAGGTTGCTCCCAAGGAAGAGATGCGGTGCAGACAAGCCACAGGCCAGCAAGAGTCAGAAGATACAAAGAAGGAACTCAAAGCTCACGGCTGGGATCTCTGCGGGTCGTCGGCAGCAGCGTTCACGCTGAACCAGGGCATCAAGGGAATCAAGCACTGCCTAGCTACACTTGCGGGTTTGGTGGAAAGTGGCCAAGTTGGTGAAGAGCCCAGCTGAAGATGAGATGGGTGGTCTGTGAGCTGGACTATGGATGGGGATGAGGATAATGGGATATTGGTGCCAATGTGGCTGCTGCTGTGGATGATGATGAGAATGATGATCATGAGGAGGAGGAGGAGGAGGAGGAGGAGGAAGAGGAGGAGGTTGAGGATGAGAAGGAGGAGGAGGAGGAGGAGGAGGAGGAGGAGGAGGAGGGTGATCTGAAAGTTTCACAGCCACCACTGCACACCGACCACTGTTTGCACGCCAAAGGCAGGCGCGGAAGGCTCGGTGGGGGCAGGGAAAAGGGTGACTGCCATTTCTGTAGCCACAGTGCCATCCAGCGGAAGGCGTTATGTGAAAAGCCCAGGCAGCCGAGCTGTGTCTTCTGCCCTGCGCAGGGAACAGCGAGGCTGTGTTGGGCCGAATGGGTTCTGCCCAAGGCGCAGGAGGTCTCCTCCACTGGGCTTCAGAGGCCTCTGAGGGCCGCGTGGCTGCCAGTGCGACCCTGTGGCGAAAGTCGTGCGCTCTGGGAAGGCCGGACACAGCAGGCAGCTCCCAGACTGTCCAGCCCAGGGAGCGCAGCTCCCCCCGTCAGCCATTTTGGGGGTGGGCCCAGAGGAATTCTGCAACTTCTCCTCCGGTGTCCCTGCTGGGGAGTGCCGGGGCGCCCTGCCTGCGGCTGCACTGGGGTCACGTGGCCCCCTTCCTCACCGGAAGCTGAGGGTCTTCGAGGTTCTGGGGCCGGGGCCATTTGCACCGGGCACTCCCAGGGGCGGCCATCTCGTGCTGCCCCTGGGGTTTCTGAGGGCCTTGCCCAGCTGCAGAACCAGGGTCCAGTCTCCCGCGGAGAGCACACAAGAAGGCACGGCCCGGAGCCCATTGCCCGTGTGCGCCCTCAGGACAACAAACCCACCCCAGCCCCACCCCGCGCCGTCCCCACTGGGCCAGTTGCTTCCAGCCCTGTGGCTGTCTCCATCCTCTTGAGACCTGGTAACGGGCTTTGAGCGAAACCATCTCCGCTTGGTGGCAGTATGGCTCCATCGATGCCAACTCAGCGCCTAACCCTGCCCCCACTACACCATCAGGCCTTAGCTCTCCTCCCCTTCTAATGTAAAACCGAAAGCAAAACCAGAGCAACACAGACAGTCCCGTGAAAGAGGAGAGAAAAGGAAAGGAAGCAACCACCCAGCGGCAACCACGTGGACCACCGAATGCACAGGACAAAAGGACCACTGGCCACGAGGCTGGAGCCCCTGCAGTCCTTTCCTCTTCCTTTCCTCCAGCCCCCTCTTTCTTGACTCCTGCTCTTGGGAGAAGTAAAAGGCAAAGGATACACCAAGCAACCTGCCTGGGTGACATTGCCTGAGGGTCTAAACCACAGGATTTCTCCTGGACCAGGTGGTGGCCACCATGCTGGTGGCGAAAACCTCGCTGGCTTGCAAGTCACTTTGTTGCAGGACTCCGCTTCCTTTTCAAGGCCTGGAGCTTCAGCTTGAGGCCGCCACCTCGGGCTGGCCCAACAGTGCAGCCAGAAGTGGCTGGCCCAACCTGGAGGCGCCCCTAACATGGGGTGCCATGGACTGACTCTGGGCAGGCTGGCCTTGCCCTCACACAGGAACCTTGCAAGGCTAACAAACATCGCCAGTCACAGAGCCCCACACAGGGCCGTGATTCTCTGTAGGATGGGCACAGACTCTGCTCCCACTTGGAGACCCCATTTCCCTGGCTAAACAAGGGAGGCTTCAGGTTTACACCAGCAGCCTGGGCCCACCTGCTGACAGAGGACTATCTAGTGGAACACAGAATGGCTGCGTGTCGCTTTTTGCGAGCCCCTCTGGGAATGCGTGTTTCAGCCATTCTCAGAGTACTTTGCTGCAGGCAGGGGGTGCGGGTGGGGTGGGGGGAGAGTGGTGCGAGGGTATATAGGGAAGCAGAGTTGACAGCACGTGCCAGTATGTTTCTGGTTGTGTGAGGGTGTGCTGTGTGTGGCGGTGTAGGAAGATAGAGTGTGCGCGTCTCTGTGTGTGTGTGTGTCTCTGTGGTGTGTGTGTCTCTGTGTGTTTGTGTACCCGAGCCCATGCTCTCTCACCTGCCTATGGAGCTTCCTGCCCGTGGGCATGTGTTGCCGTGGGTATCCGGCTATGGGTGCTTGATTGCCTGGTTTTGTGCGTGGTGGCCAGCACCAACCTGCCTGGGCTTGGGGACAGGGAGGCGACCGCTCGTAAGTATACAGTGAAATCTATACTCTTCGGATCACGCCATTGGATTGTGAACCAACGGCAAGCAGGGAGCACCTTGAGGAGGCTCCTACTGGCTCATGTCCGGACTTGAAGGGCTTCCATAAGGAGAACAACTGCTCGGAATGGAAAGTCAAGGGATAATTTTGCAAGCCTGGAGTTCGTCATGCTGTTTCATTGCGAAGCAACTCCTGGATCTTCCTTGGGTTGGTTGATGTTTAGTTCTCTGGGTTTTCCCGGAGGATGGCAATGACCTCCACCGCTGGAGAAGGGAACAGGTGTCGAGGGGGAAGGGGAAGAGTCCAAACTGAACCACACGACTGCCTTCTCCTACACTTGTGCCTCCCCCTGGACCAAAGAGCAGACGTGAAAGGAGGCCGCTGAGGACACTGGGCCAGTGAAGGGAACAGAGGGAAGCAGTAACTGCCCACCACCACCACCACCGTCACCAGCACCAACACCTCAACCACCATGGCCCTGACAACCACCGCGTTGCCGTGGTTCCAGTGCAGGGGCGCTTCACTGTGTATCTCTTGCAACCTGCACAGGGAGTGACAGGGAGACACTAGCTGCCGGGAGACCAAAAGACAGGCAACAAGGTAGCCCCTTGATCTGGGCAGGGGGGCGGGGGCGGGGTGGTCCCTCCTGAGTGCCATCAAGGGCTCCGACTCAGCAGTAGGCCCGCCGGGCCTACACAATGCAAAAGGAGAGTCAAGGCCACGTCTGACACCCTGAGTATGTCATGGGTCCACTGCAAAGGGCCAAAGAGCCCTGGGATGCACTCAGGGCACAGAAAGGTTAGGAAGACCCCTGGGAACTCTAGGTTAATAGGGGGAGGTAAGGGCCATGAGAGGGTTGAGGTAACCCCTGATGGCAATTAAGAGATGGATGTGAGGGAATGCCCCTTACTCTCCCAGTCCAGGGGGGCATTTTCCCTTCCTAAGGGAGACTACATATATTGTCCAGGTTGAGCTTCCCAGGCACGCACCCAACCCTGCCTTTTGTCCAGAGGGAAGAACTGAAAGTAAGGCAGTGAGTGGAAGGCAGGAGCCGAACGTGGAGAGCAAGCTGAAATCAAAAGAAAGAACCATGATGGAGGCGAAGCAGGAAGGCCATCCCCAGGGCACTGTGTCCCAGGGTGGCAGATGGAACCAGCCGAAGCCTCCTGGGGCTTGCTGAGGGAAGAGCCATCAGCCAAGGCTGAGTCTCAGCCCCTCAGGCAAGGGGCAGAACCGTGTCCAGAGAGAGGTCTGTTTGGCGATGCTGCAGTGCCCACCTGGGAAGTGGAAGTACCGATAGAAAAGGGAAGGAAGAAGAACAGGGAACAAGGAAGGTAGGGCAACCGTCGGGTCCACGGAGACGGGCAGAGTGGGTACGAGTGCGAGGGCTTGCGCAGGCGTGCTGTCCTGAATGTAACCATGTGCGGGGTGGTGGGGGTGTGCGTGTGCGAGCCCGAGTGATTTCAGTAACATTAAACCCTGGCGAACACCGGCAAAGTGCGAAGCGATGCTGCGAGTAGGGATTCCACCACTTGCTGCTCCCAATCCCGGCCCTCCTTCCTCCCTGCATTTTTCCCAGATCAGTGACCCATGTACCCTGATGTTTCATGCCTGGGAAAGATGCCCCTTTAGGCCCTACCCGACAGCAAGGTGGTGACTTTTGTTGTCGCGGGATGTTTTCTGTGTGATTGTTTTTTCTCACCAATTTCAAAGGTGGGCCTACTTCCTGGGACAGCTTGGCCTACAAAAAGGGTTCCAAGCAGACAGTCCACTCCTCAATTCTAAGGGTCCTTATGATACTTCAGCGTGTGCGGAATCCCTGGGACGCGGATGGTCTTTCCTTTGGAGCGCCCTCCTGCTCCCTCTACACACCCAGGAAGACTTTAGAAGAACAAAGAAAAGAAACGCTGAGGAAACTGTAAAAGAGCCTCACGGTCACCTTCCACATTGGTCTCGCGCCAGGTTCTGGGTGGCACGGGCATGACATCATTGAACCCTCACGCCACGGTGACCGCCTGCTTTCCTTTGCATCTGCGGACACAGAATGTCACCAGCCTCTTCAGTAAGCAGAGTCTGTAGCCCTGCCATCAGGCCTCAGACACTGCAGCTGACCCCAAGGGTGGTCCCTGAGGGCAATTCAGGATGGAGAAAAGCAGGATACTCGCCCTGGAAAGTTCAGATGCATATCTAGGAATGATTTCAATGGACCAAGACTCTTGTGTCTTCCCATAATCAGAAACGCGCTCAGTTCTCTGAATTCAGATGTCTGGGTGAGGTTTTGGTGGTGGTGGTGGTGCTGCTGATGCTGGCGCTGGTGGTGATGGTGCTCTGTTGATTTCACTGTTTTGGTTTTTGTCTTTGTGATCAGCAGCAATCTTTTGGTATTCCCCAACATGTATCTATGTTTTCCATTTAATTCAACGAAAACTCCTAAACAGCCTGGCTCCTTCCTCCCGTACTTCTTCAGAACCCTTCCACAGCGCTTTGTGAATGGGTGTCGCCGAGTCTGTAGTCTTCAGTAAGATCCCCGAATAAAAGGTTCCTCTCGGCTTTTACGTTGTACCTTTTTCTTCTCTCCACACATCCTAGTAGGCTCTGGATAAAGGCCCAGATCCCTCGTTTTGAGGCTCTTCCTGGAAACGCATCATTCCCTGAAGGTGTTGAGTGGTTCTTCAGAAGTGGTTTCTGAGATGTGTGCATGTGCCTGTATGTGTTTCCGTGCATGAGTGTGTGTGTGTGTGTGTGTGTGACTGTGTGACTGTGTGACTGTGTGTGTGTGTGTGTGTGTGTGTTTACCGGGGACCCATAATTTCCCCTGCAGGATCTCACGGGTCTTACAGGGGGAACACTAGGCTAGTGTCAGGGGTTAGGTTGACAAGCAGAGAGATCTCCATGCCAAGCCAACCCAAGCAGCTCCCTTCCTCCACGTGACCCTCCAAACCCCGAGACCCACTTCCCCTCCCCCTCTGCCCTGCACTCCACCTTCTCCCAAAGGATAAGAATTCACAGGGGCACCTGGAAAATATTGAGCGTGACATGTGCCCGGGCTTCTGGCGCACAACTGAAGCCTGAGAGCCTGGCTAGCGAGGCCTGCGGGAAGAAAGACCCCGGTGGTAGCGAATTTGTGGACAAATGTAGTCGAGGCCAAGTGGCCTTCCCCAAGTAGACCCACCAGTGCGACCCATGCCATCCCCAGTAGTCCCAACCCTGCGCACAAAGGATGCTCAGGGGTTCCACGCAGGGTTGCAGTGCGGTGGCCACTTCCGGACCCTTGTGATTCAAGTAAAGAAGGGGTCACAACCTTCGGAACCTTCCCGGAGTGTGCCTGCCACTGACCCACCGGATCTTTGTCCCAGTGAAGCACTCCACTTGAGCAGGACAGAGGTTGCTCCCAAGGAAGAGATGCGGTGCAGACAAGCCACAGGCCAGCAAGAGTCAGAAGATACAAAGAAGGAACTCAAAGCTCACGGCTGGGATCTCTGCGGGTCGTCGGCAGCAGCGTTCACGCTGAACCAGGGCATCAAGGGAATCAAGCACTGCCTAGCTACACTTGCGGGTTTGGTGGAAAGTGGCCAAGTTGGTGAAGAGCCCAGCTGAAGATGAGATGGGTGGTCTGTGAGCTGGACTATGGATGGGGATGAGGATAATGGGATATTGGTGCCAATGTGGCTGCTGCTGTGGATGATGATGAGAATGATGATCATGAGGAGGAGGAGGAGGAGGAGGAGGAGGAAGAGGAGGAGGTTGAGGATGAGAAGGAGGAGGAGGAGGAGGAGGAGGAGGAGGAGGAGGAGGGTGATCTGAAAGTTTCACAGCCACCACTGCACACCGACCACTGTTTGCACGCCAAAGGCAGGCGCGGAAGGCTCGGTGGGGGCAGGGAAAAGGGTGACTGCCATTTCTGTAGCCACAGTGCCATCCAGCGGAAGGCGTTATGTGAAAAGCCCAGGCAGCCGAGCTGTGTCTTCTGCCCTGCGCAGGGAACAGCGAGGCTGTGTTGGGCCGAATGGGTTCTGCCCAAGGCGCAGGAGGTCTCCTCCACTGGGCTTCAGAGGCCTCTGAGGGCCGCGTGGCTGCCAGTGCGACCCTGTGGCGAAAGTCGTGCGCTCTGGGAAGGCCGGACACAGCAGGCAGCTCCCAGACTGTCCAGCCCAGGGAGCGCAGCTCCCCCCGTCAGCCATTTTGGGGGTGGGCCCAGAGGAATTCTGCAACTTCTCCTCCGGTGTCCCTGCTGGGGAGTGCCGGGGCGCCCTGCCTGCGGCTGCACTGGGGTCACGTGGCCCCCTTCCTCACCGGAAGCTGAGGGTCTTCGAGGTTCTGGGGCCGGGGCCATTTGCACCGGGCACTCCCAGGGGCGGCCATCTCGTGCTGCCCCTGGGGTTTCTGAGGGCCTTGCCCAGCTGCAGAACCAGGGTCCAGTCTCCCGCGGAGAGCACACAAGAAGGCACGGCCCGGAGCCCATTGCCCGTGTGCGCCCTCAGGACAACAAACCCACCCCAGCCCCACCCCGCGCCGTCCCCACTGGGCCAGTTGCTTCCAGCCCTGTGGCTGTCTCCATCCTCTTGAGACCTGGTAACGGGCTTTGAGCGAAACCATCTCCGCTTGGTGGCAGTATGGCTCCATCGATGCCAACTCAGCGCCTAACCCTGCCCCCACTACACCATCAGGCCTTAGCTCTCCTCCCCTTCTAATGTAAAACCGAAAGCAAAACCAGAGCAACACAGACAGTCCCGTGAAAGAGGAGAGAAAAGGAAAGGAAGCAACCACCCAGCGGCAACCACGTGGACCACCGAATGCACAGGACAAAAGGACCACTGGCCACGAGGCTGGAGCCCCTGCAGTCCTTTCCTCTTCCTTTCCTCCAGCCCCCTCTTTCTTGACTCCTGCTCTTGGGAGAAGTAAAAGGCAAAGGATACACCAAGCAACCTGCCTGGGTGACATTGCCTGAGGGTCTAAACCACAGGATTTCTCCTGGACCAGGTGGTGGCCACCATGCTGGTGGCGAAAACCTCGCTGGCTTGCAAGTCACTTTGTTGCAGGACTCCGCTTCCTTTTCAAGGCCTGGAGCTTCAGCTTGAGGCCGCCACCTCGGGCTGGCCCAACAGTGCAGCCAGAAGTGGCTGGCCCAACCTGGAGGCGCCCCTAACATGGGGTGCCATGGACTGACTCTGGGCAGGCTGGCCTTGCCCTCACACAGGAACCTTGCAAGGCTAACAAACATCGCCAGTCACAGAGCCCCACACAGGGCCGTGATTCTCTGTAGGATGGGCACAGACTCTGCTCCCACTTGGAGACCCCATTTCCCTGGCTAAACAAGGGAGGCTTCAGGTTTACACCAGCAGCCTGGGCCCACCTGCTGACAGAGGACTATCTAGTGGAACACAGAATGGCTGCGTGTCGCTTTTTGCGAGCCCCTCTGGGAATGCGTGTTTCAGCCATTCTCAGAGTACTTTGCTGCAGGCAGGGGGTGCGGGTGGGGTGGGGGGAGAGTGGTGCGAGGGTATATAGGGAAGCAGAGTTGACAGCACGTGCCAGTATGTTTCTGGTTGTGTGAGGGTGTGCTGTGTGTGGCGGTGTAGGAAGATAGAGTGTGCGCGTCTCTGTGTGTGTGTGTGTCTCTGTGGTGTGTGTGTCTCTGTGTGTTTGTGTACCCGAGCCCATGCTCTCTCACCTGCCTATGGAGCTTCCTGCCCGTGGGCATGTGTTGCCGTGGGTATCCGGCTATGGGTGCTTGATTGCCTGGTTTTGTGCGTGGTGGCCAGCACCAACCTGCCTGGGCTTGGGGACAGGGAGGCGACCGCTCGTAAGTATACAGTGAAATCTATACTCTTCGGATCACGCCATTGGATTGTGAACCAACGGCAAGCAGGGAGCACCTTGAGGAGGCTCCTACTGGCTCATGTCCGGACTTGAAGGGCTTCCATAAGGAGAACAACTGCTCGGAATGGAAAGTCAAGGGATAATTTTGCAAGCCTGGAGTTCGTCATGCTGTTTCATTGCGAAGCAACTCCTGGATCTTCCTTGGGTTGGTTGATGTTTAGTTCTCTGGGTTTTCCCGGAGGATGGCAATGACCTCCACCGCTGGAGAAGGGAAAAGGTGTCGAGGGGGAAGGGGAAGAGTCCAAACTGAACCACACGACTGCCTTCTCCTACACTTGTGCCTCCCCCTGGACCAAAGAGCAGACGTGAAAGGAGGCCGCTGAGGACACTGGGCCAGTGAAGGGAACAGAGGGAAGCAGTAACTGCCCACCACCACCACCACCGTCACCAGCACCAACACCTCAACCACCATGGCCCTGACAACCACCGCGTTGCCGTGGTTCCAGTGCAGGGGCGCTTCACTGTGTATCTCTTGCAACCTGCACAGGGAGTGACAGGGAGACACTAGCTGCCGGGAGACCAAAAGACAGGCAACAAGGTAGCCCCTTGATCTGGGCAGGGGGGCGGGGGCGGGGTGGTCCCTCCTGAGTGCCATCAAGGGCTCCGACTCAGCAGTAGGCCCGCCGGGCCTACACAATGCAAAAGGAGAGTCAAGGCCACGTCTGACACCCTGAGTATGTCATGGGTCCACTGCAAAGGGCCAAAGAGCCCTGGGATGCACTCAGGGCACAGAAAGGTTAGGAAGACCCCTGGGAACTCTAGGTTAATAGGGGGAGGTAAGGGCCATGAGAGGGTTGAGGTAACCCCTGATGGCAATTAAGAGATGGATGTGAGGGAATGCCCCTTACTCTCCCAGTCCAGGGGGGCATTTTCCCTTCCTAAGGGAGACTACATATATTGTCCAGGTTGAGCTTCCCAGGCACGCACCCAACCCTGCCTTTTGTCCAGAGGGAAGAACTGAAAGTAAGGCAGTGAGTGGAAGGCAGGAGCCGAACGTGGAGAGCAAGCTGAAATCAAAAGAAAGAACCATGATGGAGGCGAAGCAGGAAGGCCATCCCCAGGGCACTGTGTCCCAGGGTGGCAGATGGAACCAGCCGAAGCCTCCTGGGGCTTGCTGAGGGAAGAGCCATCAGCCAAGGCTGAGTCTCAGCCCCTCAGGCAAGGGGCAGAACCGTGTCCAGAGAGAGGTCTGTTTGGCGATGCTGCAGTGCCCACCTGGGAAGTGGAAGTACCGATAGAAAAGGGAAGGAAGAAGAACAGGGAACAAGGAAGGTAGGGCAACCGTCGGGTCCACGGAGACGGGCAGAGTGGGTACGAGTGCGAGGGCTTGCGCAGGCGTGCTGTCCTGAATGTAACCATGTGCGGGGTGGTGGGGGTGTGCGTGTGCGAGCCCGAGTGATTTCAGTAACATTAAACCCTGGCGAACACCGGCAAAGTGCGAAGCGATGCTGCGAGTAGGGATTCCACCACTTGCTGCTCCCAATCCCGGCCCTCCTTCCTCCCTGCATTTTTCCCAGATCAGTGACCCATGTACCCTGATGTTTCATGCCTGGGAAAGATGCCCCTTTAGGCCCTACCCGACAGCAAGGTGGTGACTTTTGTTGTCGCGGGATGTTTTCTGTGTGATTGTTTTTTCTCACCAATTTCAAAGGTGGGCCTACTTCCTGGGACAGCTTGGCCTACAAAAAGGGTTCCAAGCAGACAGTCCACTCCTCAATTCTAAGGGTCCTTATGATACTTCAGCGTGTGCGGAATCCCTGGGACGCGGATGGTCTTTCCTTTGGAGCGCCCTCCTGCTCCCTCTACACACCCAGGAAGACTTTAGAAGAACAAAGAAAAGAAACGCTGAGGAAACTGTAAAAGAGCCTCACGGTCACCTTCCACATTGGTCTCGCGCCAGGTTCTGGGTGGCACGGGCATGACATCATTGAACCCTCACGCCACGGTGACCGCCTGCTTTCCTTTGCATCTGCGGACACAGAATGTCACCAGCCTCTTCAGTAAGCAGAGTCTGTAGCCCTGCCATCAGGCCTCAGACACTGCAGCTGACCCCAAGGGTGGTCCCTGAGGGCAATTCAGGATGGAGAAAAGCAGGATACTCGCCCTGGAAAGTTCAGATGCATATCTAGGAATGATTTCAATGGACCAAGACTCTTGTGTCTTCCCATAATCAGAAACGCGCTCAGTTCTCTGAATTCAGATGTCTGGGTGAGGTTTTGGTGGTGGTGGTGGTGCTGCTGATGCTGGCGCTGGTGGTGATGGTGCTCTGTTGATTTCACTGTTTTGGTTTTTGTCTTTGTGATCAGCAGCAATCTTTTGGTATTCCCCAACATGTATCTATGTTTTCCATTTAATTCAACGAAAACTCCTAAACAGCCTGGCTCCTTCCTCCCGTACTTCTTCAGAACCCTTCCACAGCGCTTTGTGAATGGGTGTCGCCGAGTCTGTAGTCTTCAGTAAGATCCCCGAATAAAAGGTTCCTCTCGGCTTTTACGTTGTACCTTTTTCTTCTCTCCACACATCCTAGTAGGCTCTGGATAAAGGCCCAGATCCCTCGTTTTGAGGCTCTTCCTGGAAACGCATCATTCCCTGAAGGTGTTGAGTGGTTCTTCAGAAGTGGTTTCTGAGATGTGTGCATGTGCCTGTATGTGTTTCCGTGCATGAGTGTGTGTGTGTGTGTGTGTGTGTGTGTGACTGTGTGACTGTGTGTGTGTGTGTGTGTTTACCGGGGACCCATAATTTCCCCTGCAGGATCTCACGGGTCTTACAGGGGGAACACTAGGCTAGTGTCAGGGGTTAGGTTGACAAGCAGAGAGATCTCCATGCCAAGCCAACCCAAGCAGCTCCCTTCCTCCACGTGACCCTCCAAACCCCGAGACCCACTTCCCCTCCCCCTCTGCCCTGTACTCCACCTTCTCCCAAAGGATAAGAATTCACAGGGGCACCTGGAAAATATTGAGCGTGACATGTGCCCGGGCTTCTGGCGCACAACTGAAGCCTGAGAGCCTGGCTAGCGAGGCCTGCGGGAAGAAAGACCCCGGTGGTAGCGAATTTGTGGACAAATGTAGTCGAGGCCAAGTGGCCTTCCCCAAGTAGACCCACCAGTGCGACCCATGCCATCCCCAGTAGTCCCAACCCTGCGCACAAAGGATGCTCAGGGGTTCCACGCAGGGTTGCAGTGCGGTGGCCACTTCCGGACCCTTGTGATTCAAGTAAAGAAGGGGTCACAACCTTCGGAACCTTCCCGGAGTGTGCCTGCCACTGACCCACCGGATCTTTGTCCCAGTGAAGCACTCCACTTGAGCAGGACAGAGGTTGCTCCCAAGGAAGAGATGCGGTGCAGACAAGCCACAGGCCAGCAAGAGTCAGAAGATACAAAGAAGGAACTCAAAGCTCACGGCTGGGATCTCTGCGGGTCGTCGGCAGCAGCGTTCACGCTGAACCAGGGCATCAAGGGAATCAAGCACTGCCTAGCTACACTTGCGGGTTTGGTGGAAAGTGGCCAAGTTGGTGAAGAGCCCAGCTGAAGATGAGATGGGTGGTCTGTGAGCTGGACTATGGATGGGGATGAGGATAATGGGATATTGGTGCCAATGTGGCTGCTGCTGTGGATGATGATGAGAATGATGATCATGAGGAGGAGGAGGAGGAGGAGGAGGAGGAAGAGGAGGAGGTTGAGGATGAGAAGGAGGAGGAGGAGGAGGAGGAGGAGGAGGAGGAGGGTGATCTGAAAGTTTCACAGCCACCACTGCACACCGACCACTGTTTGCACGCCAAAGGCAGGCGCGGAAGGCTCGGTGGGGGCAGGGAAAAGGGTGACTGCCATTTCTGTAGCCACAGTGCCATCCAGCGGAAGGCCTTATGTGAAAAGCCCAGGCAGCCGAGCTGTGTCTTCTGCCCTGCGCAGGGAACAGCGAGGCTGTGTTGGGCCGAATGGGTTCTGCCCAAGGCGCAGGAGGTCTCCTCCACTGGGCTTCAGAGGCCTCTGAGGGCCGCGTGGCTGCCAGTGCGACCCTGTGGCGAAAGTCGTGCGCTCTGGGAAGGCCGGACACAGCAGGCAGCTCCCAGACTGTCCAGCCCAGGGAGCGCAGCTCCCCCCGTCAGCCATTTTGGGGGTGGGCCCAGAGGAATTCTGCAACTTCTCCTCCGGTGTCCCTGCTGGGGAGTGCCGGGGCGCCCTGCCTGCGGCTGCACTGGGGTCACGTGGCCCCCTTCCTCACCGGAAGCTGAGGGTCTTCGAGGTTCTGGGGCCGGGGCCATTTGCACCGGGCACTCCCAGGGGCGGCCATCTCGTGCTGCCCCTGGGGTTTCTGAGGGCCTTGCCCAGCTGCAGAACCAGGGTCCAGTCTCCCGCGGAGAGCACACAAGAAGGCACGGCCCGGAGCCCATTGCCCGTGTGCGCCCTCAGGACAACAAACCCACCCCAGCCCCACCCCGCGCCGTCCCCACTGGGCCAGTTGCTTCCAGCCCTGTGGCTGTCTCCATCCTCTTGAGACCTGGTAACGGGCTTTGAGCGAAACCATCTCCGCTTGGTGGCAGTATGGCTCCATCGATGCCAACTCAGCGCCTAACCCTGCCCCCACTACACCATCAGGCCTTAGCTCTCCTCCCCTTCTAATGTAAAACCGAAAGCAAAACCAGAGCAACACAGACAGTCCCGTGAAAGAGGAGAGAAAAGGAAAGGAAGCAACCACCCAGCGGCAACCACGTGGACCACCGAATGCACAGGACAAAAGGACCACTGGCCACGAGGCTGGAGCCCCTGCAGTCCTTTCCTCTTCCTTTCCTCCAGCCCCCTCTTTCTTGACTCCTGCTCTTGGGAGAAGTAAAAGGCAAAGGATACACCAAGCAACCTGCCTGGGTGACATTGCCTGAGGGTCTAAACCACAGGATTTCTCCTGGACCAGGTGGTGGCCACCATGCTGGTGGCGAAAACCTCGCTGGCTTGCAAGTCACTTTGTTGCAGGACTCCGCTTCCTTTTCAAGGCCTGGAGCTTCAGCTTGAGGCCGCCACCTCGGGCTGGCCCAACAGTGCAGCCAGAAGTGGCTGGCCCAACCTGGAGGCGCCCCTAACATGGGGTGCCATGGACTGACTCTGGGCAGGCTGGCCTTGCCCTCACACAGGAACCTTGCAAGGCTAACAAACATCGCCAGTCACAGAGCCCCACACAGGGCCGTGATTCTCTGTAGGATGGGCACAGACTCTGCTCCCACTTGGAGACCCCATTTCCCTGGCTAAACAAGGGAGGCTTCAGGTTTACACCAGCAGCCTGGGCCCACCTGCTGACAGAGGACTATCTAGTGGAACACAGAATGGCTGCGTGTCGCTTTTTGCGAGCCCCTCTGGGAATGCGTGTTTCAGCCATTCTCAGAGTACTTTGCTGCAGGCAGGGGGTGCGGGTGGGGTGGGGGGAGAGTGGTGCGAGGGTATATAGGGAAGCAGAGTTGACAGCACGTGCCAGTATGTTTCTGGTTGTGTGAGGGTGTGCTGTGTGTGGCGGTGTAGGAAGATAGAGTGTGCGCGTCTCTGTGTGTGTGTGTGTCTCTGTGGTGTGTGTGTCTCTGTGTGTTTGTGTACCCGAGCCCATGCTCTCTCACCTGCCTATGGAGCTTCCTGCCCGTGGGCATGTGTTGCCGTGGGTATCCGGCTATGGGTGCTTGATTGCCTGGTTTTGTGCGTGGTGGCCAGCACCAACCTGCCTGGGCTTGGGGACAGGGAGGCGACCGCTCGTAAGTATACAGTGAAATCTATACTCTTCGGATCACGCCATTGGATTGTGAACCAACGGCAAGCAGGGAGCACCTTGAGGAGGCTCCTACTGGCTCATGTCCGGACTTGAAGGGCTTCCATAAGGAGAACAACTGCTCGGAATGGAAAGTCAAGGGATAATTTTGCAAGCCTGGAGTTCGTCATGCTGTTTCATTGCGAAGCAACTCCTGGATCTTCCTTGGGTTGGTTGATGTTTAGTTCTCTGGGTTTTCCCGGAGGATGGCAATGACCTCCACCGCTGGAGAAGGGAAAAGGTGTCGAGGGGGAAGGGGAAGAGTCCAAACTGAACCACACGACTGCCTTCTCCTACACTTGTGCCTCCCCCTGGACCAAAGAGCAGACGTGAAAGGAGGCCGCTGAGGACACTGGGCCAGTGAAGGGAACAGAGGGAAGCAGTAACTGCCCACCACCACCACCACCGTCACCAGCACCAACACCTCAACCACCATGGCCCTGACAACCACCGCGTTGCCGTGGTTCCAGTGCAGGGGCGCTTCACTGTGTATCTCTTGCAACCTGCACAGGGAGTGACAGGGAGACACTAGCTGCCGGGAGACCAAAAGACAGGCAACAAGGTAGCCCCTTGATCTGGGCAGGGGGGCGGGGGCGGGGTGGTCCCTCCTGAGTGCCATCAAGGGCTCCGACTCAGCAGTAGGCCCGCCGGGCCTACACAATGCAAAAGGAGAGTCAAGGCCACGTCTGACACCCTGAGTATGTCATGGGTCCACTGCAAAGGGCCAAAGAGCCCTGGGATGCACTCAGGGCACAGAAAGGTTAGGAAGACCCCTGGGAACTCTAGGTTAATAGGGGGAGGTAAGGGCCATGAGAGGGTTGAGGTAACCCCTGATGGCAATTAAGAGATGGATGTGAGGGAATGCCCCTTACTCTCCCAGTCCAGGGGGGCATTTTCCCTTCCTAAGGGAGACTACATATATTGTCCAGGTTGAGCTTCCCAGGCACGCACCCAACCCTGCCTTTTGTCCAGAGGGAAGAACTGAAAGTAAGGCAGTGAGTGGAAGGCAGGAGCCGAACGTGGAGAGCAAGCTGAAATCAAAAGAAAGAACCATGATGGAGGCGAAGCAGGAAGGCCATCCCCAGGGCACTGTGTCCCAGGGTGGCAGATGGAACCAGCCGAAGCCTCCTGGGGCTTGCTGAGGGAAGAGCCATCAGCCAAGGCTGAGTCTCAGCCCCTCAGGCAAGGGGCAGAACCGTGTCCAGAGAGAGGTCTGTTTGGCGATGCTGCAGTGCCCACCTGGGAAGTGGAAGTACCGATAGAAAAGGGAAGGAAGAAGAACAGGGAACAAGGAAGGTAGGGCAACCGTCGGGTCCACGGAGACGGGCAGAGTGGGTACGAGTGCGAGGGCTTGCGCAGGCGTGCTGTCCTGAATGTAACCATGTGCGGGGTGGTGGGGGTGTGCGTGTGCGAGCCCGAGTGATTTCAGTAACATTAAACCCTGGCGAACACCGGCAAAGTGCGAAGCGATGCTGCGAGTAGGGATTCCACCACTTGCTGCTCCCAATCCCGGCCCTCCTTCCTCCCTGCATTTTTCCCAGATCAGTGACCCATGTACCCTGATGTTTCATGCCTGGGAAAGATGCCCCTTTAGGCCCTACCCGACAGCAAGGTGGTGACTTTTGTTGTCGCGGGATGTTTTCTGTGTGATTGTTTTTTCTCACCAATTTCAAAGGTGGGCCTACTTCCTGGGACAGCTTGGCCTACAAAAAGGGTTCCAAGCAGACAGTCCACTCCTCAATTCTAAGGGTCCTTATGATACTTCAGCGTGTGCGGAATCCCTGGGACGCGGATGGTCTTTCCTTTGGAGCGCCCTCCTGCTCCCTCTACACACCCAGGAAGACTTTAGAAGAACAAAGAAAAGAAACGCTGAGGAAACTGTAAAAGAGCCTCACGGTCACCTTCCACATTGGTCTCGCGCCAGGTTCTGGGTGGCACGGGCATGACATCATTGAACCCTCACGCCACGGTGACCGCCTGCTTTCCTTTGCATCTGCGGACACAGAATGTCACCAGCCTCTTCAGTAAGCAGAGTCTGTAGCCCTGCCATCAGGCCTCAGACACTGCAGCTGACCCCAAGGGTGGTCCCTGAGGGCAATTCAGGATGGAGAAAAGCAGGATACTCGCCCTGGAAAGTTCAGATGCATATCTAGGAATGATTTCAATGGACCAAGACTCTTGTGTCTTCCCATAATCAGAAACGCGCTCAGTTCTCTGAATTCAGATGTCTGGGTGAGGTTTTGGTGGTGGTGGTGGTGCTGCTGATGCTGGCGCTGGTGGTGATGGTGCTCTGTTGATTTCACTGTTTTGGTTTTTGTCTTTGTGATCAGCAGCAATCTTTTGGTATTCCCCAACATGTATCTATGTTTTCCATTTAATTCAACGAAAACTCCTAAACAGCCTGGCTCCTTCCTCCCGTACTTCTTCAGAACCCTTCCACAGCGCTTTGTGAATGGGTGTCGCCGAGTCTGTAGTCTTCAGTAAGATCCCCGAATAAAAGGTTCCTCTCGGCTTTTACGTTGTACCTTTTTCTTCTCTCCACACATCCTAGTAGGCTCTGGATAAAGGCCCAGATCCCTCGTTTTGAGGCTCTTCCTGGAAACGCATCATTCCCTGAAGGTGTTGAGTGGTTCTTCAGAAGTGGTTTCTGAGATGTGTGCATGTGCCTGTATGTGTTTCCGTGCATGAGTGTGTGTGTGTGTGTGTGTGTGTGTGTGACTGTGTGACTGTGTGTGTGTGTGTGTGTTTACCGGGGACCCATAATTTCCCCTGCAGGATCTCACGGGTCTTACAGGGGGAACACTAGGCTAGTGTCAGGGGTTAGGTTGACAAGCAGAGAGATCTCCATGCCAAGCCAACCCAAGCAGCTCCCTTCCTCCACGTGACCCTCCAAACCCCGAGACCCACTTCCCCTCCCCCTCTGCCCTGTACTCCACCTTCTCCCAAAGGATAAGAATTCACAGGGGCACCTGGAAAATATTGAGCGTGACATGTGCCCGGGCTTCTGGCGCACAACTGAAGCCTGAGAGCCTGGCTAGCGAGGCCTGCGGGAAGAAAGACCCCGGTGGTAGCGAATTTGTGGACAAATGTAGTCGAGGCCAAGTGGCCTTCCCCAAGTAGACCCACCAGTGCGACCCATGCCATCCCCAATAGTCCCAACCCTGCGCACAAAGGATGCTCAGGGGTTCCACGCAGGGTTGCAGTGCGGTGGCCACTTCCGGACCCTTGTGATTCAAGTAAAGAAGGGGTCACAACCTTCGGAACCTTCCCGGAGTGTGCCTGCCACTGACCCACCGGATCTTTGTCCCAGTGAAGCACTCCACTTGAGCAGGACAGAGGTTGCTCCCAAGGAAGAGATGCGGTGCAGACAAGCCACAGGCCAGCAAGAGTCAGAAGATACAAAGAAGGAACTCAAAGCTCACGGCTGGGATCTCTGCGGGTCGTCGGCAGCAGCGTTCACGCTGAACCAGGGCATCAAGGGAATCAAGCACTGCCTAGCTACACTTGCGGGTTTGGTGGAAAGTGGCCAAGTTGGTGAAGAGCCCAGCTGAAGATGAGATGGGTGGTCTGTGAGCTGGACTATGGATGGGGATGAGGATAATGGGATATTGGTGCCAATGTGGCTGCTGCTGTGGATGATGATGAGAATGATGATCATGAGGAGGAGGAGGAGGAGGAGGAGGAGGAAGAGGAGGAGGTTGAGGATGAGAAGGAGGAGGAGGAGGAGGAGGAGGAGGAGGAGGAGGGTGATCTGAAAGTTTCACAGCCACCACTGCACACCGACCACTGTTTGCACGCCAAAGGCAGGCGCGGAAGGCTCGGTGGGGGCAGGGAAAAGGGTGACTGCCATTTCTGTAGCCACAGTGCCATCCAGCGGAAGGCGTTATGTGAAAAGCCCAGGCAGCCGAGCTGTGTCTTCTGCCCTGCGCAGGGAACAGCGAGGCTGTGTTGGGCCGAATGGGTTCTGCCCAAGGCGCAGGAGGTCTCCTCCACTGGGCTTCAGAGGCCTCTGAGGGCCGCGTGGCTGCCAGTGCGACCCTGTGGCGAAAGTCGTGCGCTCTGGGAAGGCCGGACACAGCAGGCAGCTCCCAGACTGTCCAGCCCAGGGAGCGCAGCTCCCCCCGTCAGCCATTTTGGGGGTGGGCCCAGAGGAATTCTGCAACTTCTCCTCCGGTGTCCCTGCTGGGGAGTGCCGGGGCGCCCTGCCTGCGGCTGCACTGGGGTCACGTGGCCCCCTTCCTCACCGGAAGCTGAGGGTCTTCGAGGTTCTGGGGCCGGGGCCATTTGCACCGGGCACTCCCAGGGGCGGCCATCTCGTGCTGCCCCTGGGGTTTCTGAGGGCCTTGCCCAGCTGCAGAACCAGGGTCCAGTCTCCCGCGGAGAGCACACAAGAAGGCACGGCCCGGAGCCCATTGCCCGTGTGCGCCCTCAGGACAACAAACCCACCCCAGCCCCACCCCGCGCCGTCCCCACTGGGCCAGTTGCTTCCAGCCCTGTGGCTGTCTCCATCCTCTTGAGACCTGGTAACGGGCTTTGAGCGAAACCATCTCCGCTTGGTGGCAGTATGGCTCCATCGATGCCAACTCAGCGCCTAACCCTGCCCCCACTACACCATCAGGCCTTAGCTCTCCTCCCCTTCTAATGTAAAACCGAAAGCAAAACCAGAGCAACACAGACAGTCCCGTGAAAGAGGAGAGAAAAGGAAAGGAAGCAACCACCCAGCGGCAACCACGTGGACCACCGAATGCACAGGACAAAAGGACCACTGGCCACGAGGCTGGAGCCCCTGCAGTCCTTTCCTCTTCCTTTCCTCCAGCCCCCTCTTTCTTGACTCCTGCTCTTGGGAGAAGTAAAAGGCAAAGGATACACCAAGCAACCTGCCTGGGTGACATTGCCTGAGGGTCTAAACCACAGGATTTCTCCTGGACCAGGTGGTGGCCACCATGCTGGTGGCGAAAACCTCGCTGGCTTGCAAGTCACTTTGTTGCAGGACTCCGCTTCCTTTTCAAGGCCTGGAGCTTCAGCTTGAGGCCGCCACCTCGGGCTGGCCCAACAGTGCAGCCAGAAGTGGCTGGCCCAACCTGGAGGCGCCCCTAACATGGGGTGCCATGGACTGACTCTGGGCAGGCTGGCCTTGCCCTCACACAGGAACCTTGCAAGGCTAACAAACATCGCCAGTCACAGAGCCCCACACAGGGCCGTGATTCTCTGTAGGATGGGCACAGACTCTGCTCCCACTTGGAGACCCCATTTCCCTGGCTAAACAAGGGAGGCTTCAGGTTTACACCAGCAGCCTGGGCCCACCTGCTGACAGAGGACTATCTAGTGGAACACAGAATGGCTGCGTGTCGCTTTTTGCGAGCCCCTCTGGGAATGCGTGTTTCAGCCATTCTCAGAGTACTTTGCTGCAGGCAGGGGGTGCGGGTGGGGTGGGGGGAGAGTGGTGCGAGGGTATATAGGGAAGCAGAGTTGACAGCACGTGCCAGTATGTTTCTGGTTGTGTGAGGGTGTGCTGTGTGTGGCGGTGTAGGAAGATAGAGTGTGCGCGTCTCTGTGTGTGTGTGTGTCTCTGTGGTGTGTGTGTCTCTGTGTGTTTGTGTACCCGAGCCCATGCTCTCTCACCTGCCTATGGAGCTTCCTGCCCGTGGGCATGTGTTGCCGTGGGTATCCGGCTATGGGTGCTTGATTGCCTGGTTTTGTGCGTGGTGGCCAGCACCAACCTGCCTGGGCTTGGGGACAGGGAGGCGACCGCTCGTAAGTATACAGTGAAATCTATACTCTTCGGATCACGCCATTGGATTGTGAACCAACGGCAAGCAGGGAGCACCTTGAGGAGGCTCCTACTGGCTCATGTCCGGACTTGAAGGGCTTCCATAAGGAGAACAACTGCTCGGAATGGAAAGTCAAGGGATAATTTTGCAAGCCTGGAGTTCGTCATGCTGTTTCATTGCGAAGCAACTCCTGGATCTTCCTTGGGTTGGTTGATGTTTAGTTCTCTGGGTTTTCCCGGAGGATGGCAATGACCTCCACCGCTGGAGAAGGGAAAAGGTGTCGAGGGGGAAGGGGAAGAGTCCAAACTGAACCACACGACTGCCTTCTCCTACACTTGTGCCTCCCCCTGGACCAAAGAGCAGACGTGAAAGGAGGCCGCTGAGGACACTGGGCCAGTGAAGGGAACAGAGGGAAGCAGTAACTGCCCACCACCACCACCACCGTCACCAGCACCAACACCTCAACCACCATGGCCCTGACAACCACCGCGTTGCCGTGGTTCCAGTGCAGGGGCGCTTCACTGTGTATCTCTTGCAACCTGCACAGGGAGTGACAGGGAGACACTAGCTGCCGGGAGACCAAAAGACAGGCAACAAGGTAGCCCCTTGATCTGGGCAGGGGGGCGGGGGCGGGGTGGTCCCTCCTGAGTGCCATCAAGGGCTCCGACTCAGCAGTAGGCCCGCCGGGCCTACACAATGCAAAAGGAGAGTCAAGGCCACGTCTGACACCCTGAGTATGTCATGGGTCCACTGCAAAGGGCCAAAGAGCCCTGGGATGCACTCAGGGCACAGAAAGGTTAGGAAGACCCCTGGGAACTCTAGGTTAATAGGGGGAGGTAAGGGCCATGAGAGGGTTGAGGTAACCCCTGATGGCAATTAAGAGATGGATGTGAGGGAATGCCCCTTACTCTCCCAGTCCAGGGGGGCATTTTCCCTTCCTAAGGGAGACTACATATATTGTCCAGGTTGAGCTTCCCAGGCACGCACCCAACCCTGCCTTTTGTCCAGAGGGAAGAACTGAAAGTAAGGCAGTGAGTGGAAGGCAGGAGCCGAACGTGGAGAGCAAGCTGAAATCAAAAGAAAGAACCATGATGGAGGCGAAGCAGGAAGGCCATCCCCAGGGCACTGTGTCCCAGGGTGGCAGATGGAACCAGCCGAAGCCTCCTGGGGCTTGCTGAGGGAAGAGCCATCAGCCAAGGCTGAGTCTCAGCCCCTCAGGCAAGGGGCAGAACCGTGTCCAGAGAGAGGTCTGTTTGGCGATGCTGCAGTGCCCACCTGGGAAGTGGAAGTACCGATAGAAAAGGGAAGGAAGAAGAACAGGGAACAAGGAAGGTAGGGCAACCGTCGGGTCCACGGAGACGGGCAGAGTGGGTACGAGTGCGAGGGCTTGCGCAGGCGTGCTGTCCTGAATGTAACCATGTGCGGGGTGGTGGGGGTGTGCGTGTGCGAGCCCGAGTGATTTCAGTAACATTAAACCCTGGCGAACACCGGCAAAGTGCGAAGCGATGCTGCGAGTAGGGATTCCACCACTTGCTGCTCCCAATCCCGGCCCTCCTTCCTCCCTGCATTTTTCCCAGATCAGTGACCCATGTACCCTGATGTTTCATGCCTGGGAAAGATGCCCCTTTAGGCCCTACCCGACAGCAAGGTGGTGACTTTTGTTGTCGCGGGATGTTTTCTGTGTGATTGTTTTTTCTCACCAATTTCAAAGGTGGGCCTACTTCCTGGGACAGCTTGGCCTACAAAAAGGGTTCCAAGCAGACAGTCCACTCCTCAATTCTAAGGGTCCTTATGATACTTCAGCGTGTGCGGAATCCCTGGGACGCGGATGGTCTTTCCTTTGGAGCGCCCTCCTGCTCCCTCTACACACCCAGGAAGACTTTAGAAGAACAAAGAAAAGAAACGCTGAGGAAACTGTAAAAGAGCCTCACGGTCACCTTCCACATTGGTCTCGCGCCAGGTTCTGGGTGGCACGGGCATGACATCATTGAACCCTCACGCCACGGTGACCGCCTGCTTTCCTTTGCATCTGCGGACACAGAATGTCACCAGCCTCTTCAGTAAGCAGAGTCTGTAGCCCTGCCATCAGGCCTCAGACACTGCAGCTGACCCCAAGGGTGGTCCCTGAGGGCAATTCAGGATGGAGAAAAGCAGGATACTCGCCCTGGAAAGTTCAGATGCATATCTAGGAATGATTTCAATGGACCAAGACTCTTGTGTCTTCCCATAATCAGAAACGCGCTCAGTTCTCTGAATTCAGATGTCTGGGTGAGGTTTTGGTGGTGGTGGTGGTGCTGCTGATGCTGGCGCTGGTGGTGATGGTGCTCTGTTGATTTCACTGTTTTGGTTTTTGTCTTTGTGATCAGCAGCAATCTTTTGGTATTCCCCAACATGTATCTATGTTTTCCATTTAATTCAACGAAAACTCCTAAACAGCCTGGCTCCTTCCTCCCGTACTTCTTCAGAACCCTTCCACAGCGCTTTGTGAATGGGTGTCGCCGAGTCTGTAGTCTTCAGTAAGATCCCCGAATAAAAGGTTCCTCTCGGCTTTTACGTTGTACCTTTTTCTTCTCTCCACACATCCTAGTAGGCTCTGGATAAAGGCCCAGATCCCTCGTTTTGAGGCTCTTCCTGGAAACGCATCATTCCCTGAAGGTGTTGAGTGGTTCTTCAGAAGTGGTTTCTGAGATGTGTGCATGTGCCTGTATGTGTTTCCGTGCATGAGTGTGTGTGTGTGTGTGTGTGTGTGACTGTGTGACTGTGTGACTGTGTGTGTGTGTGTGTGTGTGTGTTTACCGGGGACCCATAATTTCCCCTGCAGGATCTCACGGGTCTTACAGGGGGAACACTAGGCTAGTGTCAGGGGTTAGGTTGACAAGCAGAGAGATCTCCATGCCAAGCCAACCCAAGCAGCTCCCTTCCTCCACGTGACCCTCCAAACCCCGAGACCCACTTCCCCTCCCCCTCTGCCCTGTACTCCACCTTCTCCCAAAGGATAAGAATTCACAGGGGCACCTGGAAAATATTGAGCGTGACATGTGCCCGGGCTTCTGGCGCACAACTGAAGCCTGAGAGCCTGGCTAGCGAGGCCTGCGGGAAGAAAGACCCCGGTGGTAGCGAATTTGTGGACAAATGTAGTCGAGGCCAAGTGGCCTTCCCCAAGTAGACCCACCAGTGCGACCCATGCCATCCCCAGTAGTCCCAACCCTGCGCACAAAGGATGCTCAGGGGTTCCACGCAGGGTTGCAGTGCGGTGGCCACTTCCGGACCCTTGTGATTCAAGTAAAGAAGGGGTCACAACCTTCGGAACCTTCCCGGAGTGTGCCTGCCACTGACCCACCGGATCTTTGTCCCAGTGAAGCACTCCACTTGAGCAGGACAGAGGTTGCTCCCAAGGAAGAGATGCGGTGCAGACAAGCCACAGGCCAGCAAGAGTCAGAAGATACAAAGAAGGAACTCAAAGCTCACGGCTGGGATCTCTGCGGGTCGTCGGCAGCAGCGTTCACGCTGAACCAGGGCATCAAGGGAATCAAGCACTGCCTAGCTACACTTGCGGGTTTGGTGGAAAGTGGCCAAGTTGGTGAAGAGCCCAGCTGAAGATGAGATGGGTGGTCTGTGAGCTGGACTATGGATGGGGATGAGGATAATGGGATATTGGTGCCAATGTGGCTGCTGCTGTGGATGATGATGAGAATGATGATCATGAGGAGGAGGAGGAGGAGGAGGAGGAGGAAGAGGAGGAGGTTGAGGATGAGAAGGAGGAGGAGGAGGAGGAGGAGGAGGAGGAGGAGGAGGAGGGTGATCTGAAAGTTTCACAGCCACCACTGCACACCGACCACTGTTTGCACGCCAAAGGCAGGCGCGGAAGGCTCGGTGGGGGCAGGGAAAAGGGTGACTGCCATTTCTGTAGCCACAGTGCCATCCAGCGGAAGGCGTTATGTGAAAAGCCCAGGCAGCCGAGCTGTGTCTTCTGCCCTGCGCAGGGAACAGCGAGGCTGTGTTGGGCCGAATGGGTTCTGCCCAAGGCGCAGGAGGTCTCCTCCACTGGGCTTCAGAGGCCTCTGAGGGCCGCGTGGCTGCCAGTGCGACCCTGTGGCGAAAGTCGTGCGCTCTGGGAAGGCCGGACACAGCAGGCAGCTCCCAGACTGTCCAGCCCAGGGAGCGCAGCTCCCCCCGTCAGCCATTTTGGGGGTGGGCCCAGAGGAATTCTGCAACTTCTCCTCCGGTGTCCCTGCTGGGGAGTGCCGGGGCGCCCTGCCTGCGGCTGCACTGGGGTCACGTGGCCCCCTTCCTCACCGGAAGCTGAGGGTCTTCGAGGTTCTGGGGCCGGGGCCATTTGCACCGGGCACTCCCAGGGGCGGCCATCTCGTGCTGCCCCTGGGGTTTCTGAGGGCCTTGCCCAGCTGCAGAACCAGGGTCCAGTCTCCCGCGGAGAGCACACAAGAAGGCACGGCCCGGAGCCCATTGCCCGTGTGCGCCCTCAGGACAACAAACCCACCCCAGCCCCACCCCGCGCCGTCCCCACTGGGCCAGTTGCTTCCAGCCCTGTGGCTGTCTCCATCCTCTTGAGACCTGGTAACGGGCTTTGAGCGAAACCATCTCCGCTTGGTGGCAGTATGGCTCCATCGATGCCAACTCAGCGCCTAACCCTGCCCCCACTACACCATCAGGCCTTAGCTCTCCTCCCCTTCTAATGTAAAACCGAAAGCAAAACCAGAGCAACACAGACAGTCCCGTGAAAGAGGAGAGAAAAGGAAAGGAAGCAACCACCCAGCGGCAACCACGTGGACCACCGAATGCACAGGACAAAAGGACCACTGGCCACGAGGCTGGAGCCCCTGCAGTCCTTTCCTCTTCCTTTCCTCCAGCCCCCTCTTTCTTGACTCCTGCTCTTGGGAGAAGTAAAAGGCAAAGGATACACCAAGCAACCTGCCTGGGTGACATTGCCTGAGGGTCTAAACCACAGGATTTCTCCTGGACCAGGTGGTGGCCACCATGCTGGTGGCGAAAACCTCGCTGGCTTGCAAGTCACTTTGTTGCAGGACTCCGCTTCCTTTTCAAGGCCTGGAGCTTCAGCTTGAGGCCGCCACCTCGGGCTGGCCCAACAGTGCAGCCAGAAGTGGCTGGCCCAACCTGGAGGCGCCCCTAACATGGGGTGCCATGGACTGACTCTGGGCAGGCTGGCCTTGCCCTCACACAGGAACCTTGCAAGGCTAACAAACATCGCCAGTCACAGAGCCCCACACAGGGCCGTGATTCTCTGTAGGATGGGCACAGACTCTGCTCCCACTTGGAGACCCCATTTCCCTGGCTAAACAAGGGAGGCTTCAGGTTTACACCAGCAGCCTGGGCCCACCTGCTGACAGAGGACTATCTAGTGGAACACAGAATGGCTGCGTGTCGCTTTTTGCGAGCCCCTCTGGGAATGCGTGTTTCAGCCATTCTCAGAGTACTTTGCTGCAGGCAGGGGGTGCGGGTGGGGTGGGGGGAGAGTGGTGCGAGGGTATATAGGGAAGCAGAGTTGACAGCACGTGCCAGTATGTTTCTGGTTGTGTGAGGGTGTGCTGTGTGTGGCGGTGTAGGAAGATAGAGTGTGCGCGTCTCTGTGTGTGTGTGTGTCTCTGTGGTGTGTGTGTCTCTGTGTGTTTGTGTACCCGAGCCCATGCTCTCTCACCTGCCTATGGAGCTTCCTGCCCGTGGGCATGTGTTGCCGTGGGTATCCGGCTATGGGTGCTTGATTGCCTGGTTTTGTGCGTGGTGGCCAGCACCAACCTGCCTGGGCTTGGGGACAGGGAGGCGACCGCTCGTAAGTATACAGTGAAATCTATACTCTTCGGATCACGCCATTGGATTGTGAACCAACGGCAAGCAGGGAGCACCTTGAGGAGGCTCCTACTGGCTCATGTCCGGACTTGAAGGGCTTCCATAAGGAGAACAACTGCTCGGAATGGAAAGTCAAGGGATAATTTTGCAAGCCTGGAGTTCGTCATGCTGTTTCATTGCGAAGCAACTCCTGGATCTTCCTTGGGTTGGTTGATGTTTAGTTCTCTGGGTTTTCCCGGAGGATGGCAATGACCTCCACCGCTGGAGAAGGGAAAAGGTGTCGAGGGGGAAGGGGAAGAGTCCAAACTGAACCACACGACTGCCTTCTCCTACACTTGTGCCTCCCCCTGGACCAAAGAGCAGACGTGAAAGGAGGCCGCTGAGGACACTGGGCCAGTGAAGGGAACAGAGGGAAGCAGTAACTGCCCACCACCACCACCACCGTCACCAGCACCAACACCTCAACCACCATGGCCCTGACAACCACCGCGTTGCCGTGGTTCCAGTGCAGGGGCGCTTCACTGTGTATCTCTTGCAACCTGCACAGGGAGTGACAGGGAGACACTAGCTGCCGGGAGACCAAAAGACAGGCAACAAGGTAGCCCCTTGATCTGGGCAGGGGGGCGGGGGCGGGGTGGTCCCTCCTGAGTGCCATCAAGGGCTCCGACTCAGCAGTAGGCCCGCCGGGCCTACACAATGCAAAAGGAGAGTCAAGGCCACGTCTGACACCCTGAGTATGTCATGGGTCCACTGCAAAGGGCCAAAGAGCCCTGGGATGCACTCAGGGCACAGAAAGGTTAGGAAGACCCCTGGGAACTCTAGGTTAATAGGGGGAGGTAAGGGCCATGAGAGGGTTGAGGTAACCCCTGATGGCAATTAAGAGATGGATGTGAGGGAATGCCCCTTACTCTCCCAGTCCAGGGGGGCATTTTCCCTTCCTAAGGGAGACTACATATATTGTCCAGGTTGAGCTTCCCAGGCACGCACCCAACCCTGCCTTTTGTCCAGAGGGAAGAACTGAAAGTAAGGCAGTGAGTGGAAGGCAGGAGCCGAACGTGGAGAGCAAGCTGAAATCAAAAGAAAGAACCATGATGGAGGCGAAGCAGGAAGGCCATCCCCAGGGCACTGTGTCCCAGGGTGGCAGATGGAACCAGCCGAAGCCTCCTGGGGCTTGCTGAGGGAAGAGCCATCAGCCAAGGCTGAGTCTCAGCCCCTCAGGCAAGGGGCAGAACCGTGTCCAGAGAGAGGTCTGTTTGGCGATGCTGCAGTGCCCACCTGGGAAGTGGAAGTACCGATAGAAAAGGGAAGGAAGAAGAACAGGGAACAAGGAAGGTAGGGCAACCGTCGGGTCCACGGAGACGGGCAGAGTGGGTACGAGTGCGAGGGCTTGCGCAGGCGTGCTGTCCTGAATGTAACCATGTGCGGGGTGGTGGGGGTGTGCGTGTGCGAGCCCGAGTGATTTCAGTAACATTAAACCCTGGCGAACACCGGCAAAGTGCGAAGCGATGCTGCGAGTAGGGATTCCACCACTTGCTGCTCCCAATCCCGGCCCTCCTTCCTCCCTGCATTTTTCCCAGATCAGTGACCCATGTACCCTGATGTTTCATGCCTGGGAAAGATGCCCCTTTAGGCCCTACCCGACAGGAAGGTGGTGACTTTTGTTGTCGCGGGATGTTTTCTGTGTGATTGTTTTTTCTCACCAATTTCAAAGGTGGGCCTACTTCCTGGGACAGCTTGGCCTACAAAAAGGGTTCCAAGCAGACAGTCCACTCCTCAATTCTAAGGGTCCTTATGATACTTCAGCGTGTGCGGAATCCCTGGGACGCGGATGGTCTTTCCTTTGGAGCGCCCTCCTGCTCCCTCTACACACCCAGGAAGACTTTAGAAGAACAAAGAAAAGAAACGCTGAGGAAACTGTAAAAGAGCCTCACGGTCACCTTCCACATTGGTCTCGCGCCAGGTTCTGGGTGGCACGGGCATGACATCATTGAACCCTCACGCCACGGTGACCGCCTGCTTTCCTTTGCATCTGCGGACACAGAATGTCACCAGCCTCTTCAGTAAGCAGAGTCTGTAGCCCTGCCATCAGGCCTCAGACACTGCAGCTGACCCCAAGGGTGGTCCCTGAGGGCAATTCAGGATGGAGAAAAGCAGGATACTCGCCCTGGAAAGTTCAGATGCATATCTAGGAATGATTTCAATGGACCAAGACTCTTGTGTCTTCCCATAATCAGAAACGCGCTCAGTTCTCTGAATTCAGATGTCTGGGTGAGGTTTTGGTGGTGGTGGTGGTGCTGCTGATGCTGGCGCTGGTGGTGATGGTGCTCTGTTGATTTCACTGTTTTGGTTTTTGTCTTTGTGATCAGCAGCAATCTTTTGGTATTCCCCAACATGTATCTATGTTTTCCATTTAATTCAACGAAAACTCCTAAACAGCCTGGCTCCTTCCTCCCGTACTTCTTCAGAACCCTTCCACAGCGCTTTGTGAATGGGTGTCGCCGAGTCTGTAGTCTTCAGTAAGATCCCCGAATAAAAGGTTCCTCTCGGCTTTTACGTTGTACCTTTTTCTTCTCTCCACACATCCTAGTAGGCTCTGGATAAAGGCCCAGATCCCTCGTTTTGAGGCTCTTCCTGGAAACGCATCATTCCCTGAAGGTGTTGAGTGGTTCTTCAGAAGTGGTTTCTGAGATGTGTGCATGTGCCTGTATGTGTTTCCGTGCATGAGTGTGTGTGTGTGTGTGTGTGTGTGTGTGTGTGTGTGTGTGTTACCGGGGACCCATAATTTCCCCTGCAGGATCTCACGGGTCTTACAGGGGGAACACTAGGCTAGTGTCAGGGGTTAGGTTGACAAGCAGAGAGATCTCCATGCCAAGCCAACCCAAGCAGCTCCCTTCCTCCACGTGACCCTCCAAACCCCGAGACCCACTTCCCCTCCCCCTCTGCCCTGCACTCCACCTTCTCCCAAAGGATAAGAATTCACAGGGGCACCTGGAAAATATTGAGCGTGACATGTGCCCGGGCTTCTGGCGCACAACTGAAGCCTGAGAGCCTGGCTAGCGAGGCCTGCGGGAAGAAAGACCCCGGTGGTAGCGAATTTGTGGACAAATGTAGTCGAGGCCAAGTGGCCTTCCCCAAGTAGACCCACCAGTGCGACCCATGCCATCCCCAGTAGTCCCAACCCTGCGCACAAAGGATGCTCAGGGGTTCCACGCAGGGTTGCAGTGCGGTGGCCACTTCCGGACCCTTGTGATTCAAGTAAAGAAGGGGTCACAACCTTCGGAACCTTCCCGGAGTGTGCCTGCCACTGACCCACCGGATCTTTGTCCCAGTGAAGCACTCCACTTGAGCAGGACAGAGGTTGCTCCCTAGGAAGAGATGCGGTGCAGACAAGCCACAGGCCAGCAAGAGTCAGAAGATACAAAGAAGGAACTCAAAGCTCACGGCTGGGATCTCTGCGGGTCGTCGGCAGCAGCGTTCACGCTGAACCAGGGCATCAAGGGAATCAAGCACTGCCTAGCTACACTTGCGGGTTTGGTGGAAAGTGGCCAAGTTGGTGAAGAGCCCAGCTGAAGATGAGATGGGTGGTCTGTGAGCTGGACTATGGATGGGGATGAGGATAATGGGATATTGGTGCCAATGTGGCTGCTGCTGTGGATGATGATGAGAATGATGATCATGAGGAGGAGGAGGAGGAGGAGGAGGAGGAAGAGGAGGAGGTTGAGGATGAGAAGGAGGAGGAGGAGGAGGAGGAGGAGGAGGAGGAGGAGGAGGGTGATCTGAAAGTTTCACAGCCACCACTGCACACCGACCACTGTTTGCACGCCAAAGGCAGGCGCGGAAGGCTCGGTGGGGGCAGGGAAAAGGGTGACTGCCATTTCTGTAGCCACAGTGCCATCCAGCGGAAGGCGTTATGTGAAAAGCCCAGGCAGCCGAGCTGTGTCTTCTGCCCTGCGCAGGGAACAGCGAGGCTGTGTTGGGCCGAATGGGTTCTGCCCAAGGCGCAGGAGGTCTCCTCCACTGGGCTTCAGAGGCCTCTGAGGGCCGCGTGGCTGCCAGTGCGACCCTGTGGCGAAAGTCGTGCGCTCTGGGAAGGCCGGACACAGCAGGCAGCTCCCAGACTGTCCAGCCCAGGGAGCGCAGCTCCCCCCGTCAGCCATTTTGGGGGTGGGCCCAGAGGAATTCTGCAACTTCTCCTCCGGTGTCCCTGCTGGGGAGTGCCGGGGCGCCCTGCCTGCGGCTGCACTGGGGTCACGTGGCCCCCTTCCTCACCGGAAGCTGAGGGTCTTCGAGGTTCTGGGGCCGGGGCCATTTGCACCGGGCACTCCCAGGGGCGGCCATCTCGTGCTGCCCCTGGGGTTTCTGAGGGCCTTGCCCAGCTGCAGAACCAGGGTCCAGTCTCCCGCGGAGAGCACACAAGAAGGCACGGCCCGGAGCCCATTGCCCGTGTGCGCCCTCAGGACAACAAACCCACCCCAGCCCCACCCCGCGCCGTCCCCACTGGGCCAGTTGCTTCCAGCCCTGTGGCTGTCTCCATCCTCTTGAGACCTGGTAACGGGCTTTGAGCGAAACCATCTCCGCTTGGTGGCAGTATGGCTCCATCGATGCCAACTCAGCGCCTAACCCTGCCCCCACTACACCATCAGGCCTTAGCTCTCCTCCCCTTCTAATGTAAAACCGAAAGCAAAACCAGAGCAACACAGACAGTCCCGTGAAAGAGGAGAGAAAAGGAAAGGAAGCAACCACCCAGCGGCAACCACGTGGACCACCGAATGCACAGGACAAAAGGACCACTGGCCACGAGGCTGGAGCCCCTGCAGTCCTTTCCTCTTCCTTTCCTCCAGCCCCCTCTTTCTTGACTCCTGCTCTTGGGAGAAGTAAAAGGCAAAGGATACACCAAGCAACCTGCCTGGGTGACATTGCCTGAGGGTCTAAACCACAGGATTTCTCCTGGACCAGGTGGTGGCCACCATGCTGGTGGCGAAAACCTCGCTGGCTTGCAAGTCACTTTGTTGCAGGACTCCGCTTCCTTTTCAAGGCCTGGAGCTTCAGCTTGAGGCCGCCACCTCGGGCTGGCCCAACAGTGCAGCCAGAAGTGGCTGGCCCAACCTGGAGGCGCCCCTAACATGGGGTGCCATGGACTGACTCTGGGCAGGCTGGCCTTGCCCTCACACAGGAACCTTGCAAGGCTAACAAACATCGCCAGTCACAGAGCCCCACACAGGGCCGTGATTCTCTGTAGGATGGGCACAGACTCTGCTCCCACTTGGAGACCCCATTTCCCTGGCTAAACAAGGGAGGCTTCAGGTTTACACCAGCAGCCTGGGCCCACCTGCTGACAGAGGACTATCTAGTGGAACACAGAATGGCTGCGTGTCGCTTTTTGCGAGCCCCTCTGGGAATGCGTGTTTCAGCCATTCTCAGAGTACTTTGCTGCAGGCAGGGGGTGCGGGTGGGGTGGGGGGAGAGTGGTGCGAGGGTATATAGGGAAGCAGAGTTGACAGCACGTGCCAGTATGTTTCTGGTTGTGTGAGGGTGTGCTGTGTGTGGCGGTGTAGGAAGATAGAGTGTGCGCGTCTCTGTGTGTGTGTGTGTCTCTGTGGTGTGTGTGTCTCTGTGTGTTTGTGTACCCGAGCCCATGCTCTCTCACCTGCCTATGGAGCTTCCTGCCCGTGGGCATGTGTTGCCGTGGGTATCCGGCTATGGGTGCTTGATTGCCTGGTTTTGTGCGTGGTGGCCAGCACCAACCTGCCTGGGCTTGGGGACAGGGAGGCGACCGCTCGTAAGTATACAGTGAAATCTATACTCTTCGGATCACGCCATTGGATTGTGAACCAACGGCAAGCAGGGAGCACCTTGAGGAGGCTCCTACTGGCTCATGTCCGGACTTGAAGGGCTTCCATAAGGAGAACAACTGCTCGGAATGGAAAGTCAAGGGATAATTTTGCAAGCCTGGAGTTCGTCATGCTGTTTCATTGCGAAGCAACTCCTGGATCTTCCTTGGGTTGGTTGATGTTTAGTTCTCTGGGTTTTCCCGGAGGATGGCAATGACCTCCACCGCTGGAGAAGGGAAAAGGTGTCGAGGGGGAAGGGGAAGAGTCCAAACTGAACCACACGACTGCCTTCTCCTACACTTGTGCCTCCCCCTGGACCAAAGAGCAGACGTGAAAGGAGGCCGCTGAGGACACTGGGCCAGTGAAGGGAACAGAGGGAAGCAGTAACTGCCCACCACCACCACCACCGTCACCAGCACCAACACCTCAACCACCATGGCCCTGACAACCACCGCGTTGCCGTGGTTCCAGTGCAGGGGCGCTTCACTGTGTATCTCTTGCAACCTGCACAGGGAGTGACAGGGAGACACTAGCTGCCGGGAGACCAAAAGACAGGCAACAAGGTAGCCCCTTGATCTGGGCAGGGGGGCGGGGGCGGGGTGGTCCCTCCTGAGTGCCATCAAGGGCTCCGACTCAGCAGTAGGCCCGCCGGGCCTACACAATGCAAAAGGAGAGTCAAGGCCACGTCTGACACCCTGAGTATGTCATGGGTCCACTGCAAAGGGCCAAAGAGCCCTGGGATGCACTCAGGGCACAGAAAGGTTAGGAAGACCCCTGGGAACTCTAGGTTAATAGGGGGAGGTAAGGGCCATGAGAGGGTTGAGGTAACCCCTGATGGCAATTAAGAGATGGATGTGAGGGAATGCCCCTTACTCTCCCAGTCCAGGGGGGCATTTTCCCTTCCTAAGGGAGACTACATATATTGTCCAGGTTGAGCTTCCCAGGCACGCACCCAACCCTGCCTTTTGTCCAGAGGGAAGAACTGAAAGTAAGGCAGTGAGTGGAAGGCAGGAGCCGAACGTGGAGAGCAAGCTGAAATCAAAAGAAAGAACCATGATGGAGGCGAAGCAGGAAGGCCATCCCCAGGGCACTGTGTCCCAGGGTGGCAGATGGAACCAGCCGAAGCCTCCTGGGGCTTGCTGAGGGAAGAGCCATCAGCCAAGGCTGAGTCTCAGCCCCTCAGGCAAGGGGCAGAACCGTGTCCAGAGAGAGGTCTGTTTGGCGATGCTGCAGTGCCCACCTGGGAAGTGGAAGTACCGATAGAAAAGGGAAGGAAGAAGAACAGGGAACAAGGAAGGTAGGGCAACCGTCGGGTCCACGGAGACGGGCAGAGTGGGTACGAGTGCGAGGGCTTGCGCAGGCGTGCTGTCCTGAATGTAACCATGTGCGGGGTGGTGGGGGTGTGCGTGTGCGAGCCCGAGTGATTTCAGTAACATTAAACCCTGGCGAACACCGGCAAAGTGCGAAGCGATGCTGCGAGTAGGGATTCCACCACTTGCTGCTCCCAATCCCGGCCCTCCTTCCTCCCTGCATTTTTCCCAGATCAGTGACCCATGTACCCTGATGTTTCATGCCTGGGAAAGATGCCCCTTTAGGCCCTACCCGACAGCAAGGTGGTGACTTTTGTTGTCGCGGGATGTTTTCTGTGTGATTGTTTTTTCTCACCAATTTCAAAGGTGGGCCTACTTCCTGGGACAGCTTGGCCTACAAAAAGGGTTCCAAGCAGACAGTCCACTCCTCAATTCTAAGGGTCCTTATGATACTTCAGCGTGTGCGGAATCCCTGGGACGCGGATGGTCTTTCCTTTGGAGCGCCCTCCTGCTCCCTCTACACACCCAGGAAGACTTTAGAAGAACAAAGAAAAGAAACGCTGAGGAAACTGTAAAAGAGCCTCACGGTCACCTTCCACATTGGTCTCGCGCCAGGTTCTGGGTGGCACGGGCATGACATCATTGAACCCTCACGCCACGGTGACCGCCTGCTTTCCTTTGCATCTGCGGACACAGAATGTCACCAGCCTCTTCAGTAAGCAGAGTCTGTAGCCCTGCCATCAGGCCTCAGACACTGCAGCTGACCCCAAGGGTGGTCCCTGAGGGCAATTCAGGATGGAGAAAAGCAGGATACTCGCCCTGGAAAGTTCAGATGCATATCTAGGAATGATTTCAATGGACCAAGACTCTTGTGTCTTCCCATAATCAGAAACGCGCTCAGTTCTCTGAATTCAGATGTCTGGGTGAGGTTTTGGTGGTGGTGGTGGTGCTGCTGATGCTGGCGCTGGTGGTGATGGTGCTCTGTTGATTTCACTGTTTTGGTTTTTGTCTTTGTGATCAGCAGCAATCTTTTGGTATTCCCCAACATGTATCTATGTTTTCCATTTAATTCAACGAAAACTCCTAAACAGCCTGGCTCCTTCCTCCCGTACTTCTTCAGAACCCTTCCACAGCGCTTTGTGAATGGGTGTCGCCGAGTCTGTAGTCTTCAGTAAGATCCCCGAATAAAAGGTTCCTCTCGGCTTTTACGTTGTACCTTTTTCTTCTCTCCACACATCCTAGTAGGCTCTGGATAAAGGCCCAGATCCCTCGTTTTGAGGCTCTTCCTGGAAACGCATCATTCCCTGAAGGTGTTGAGTGGTTCTTCAGAAGTGGTTTCTGAGATGTGTGCATGTGCCTGTATGTGTTTCCGTGCATGAGTGTGTGTGTGTGTGTGTGTGTGTGACTGTGTGACTGTGTGACTGTGTGTGTGTGTGTGTGTGTGTGTTTACCGGGGACCCATAATTTCCCCTGCAGGATCTCACGGGTCTTACAGGGGGAACACTAGGCTAGTGTCAGGGGTTAGGTTGACAAGCAGAGAGATCTCCATGCCAAGCCAACCCAAGCAGCTCCCTTCCTCCACGTGACCCTCCAAACCCCGAGACCCACTTCCCCTCCCCCTCTGCCCTGTACTCCACCTTCTCCCAAAGGATAAGAATTCACAGGGGCACCTGGAAAATATTGAGCGTGACATGTGCCCGGGCTTCTGGCGCACAACTGAAGCCTGAGAGCCTGGCTAGCGAGGCCTGCGGGAAGAAAGACCCCGGTGGTAGCGAATTTGTGGACAAATGTAGTCGAGGCCAAGTGGCCTTCCCCAAGTAGACCCACCAGTGCGACCCATGCCATCCCCAGTAGTCCCAACCCTGCGCACAAAGGATGCTCAGGGGTTCCACGCAGGGTTGCAGTGCGGTGGCCACTTCCGGACCCTTGTGATTCAAGTAAAGAAGGGGTCACAACCTTCGGAACCTTCCCGGAGTGTGCCTGCCACTGACCCACCGGATCTTTGTCCCAGTGAAGCACTCCACTTGAGCAGGACAGAGGTTGCTCCCAAGGAAGAGATGCGGTGCAGACAAGCCACAGGCCAGCAAGAGTCAGAAGATACAAAGAAGGAACTCAAAGCTCACGGCTGGGATCTCTGCGGGTCGTCGGCAGCAGCGTTCACGCTGAACCAGGGCATCAAGGGAATCAAGCACTGCCTAGCTACACTTGCGGGTTTGGTGGAAAGTGGCCAAGTTGGTGAAGAGCCCAGCTGAAGATGAGATGGGTGGTCTGTGAGCTGGACTATGGATGGGGATGAGGATAATGGGATATTGGTGCCAATGTGGCTGCTGCTGTGGATGATGATGAGAATGATGATCATGAGGAGGAGGAGGAGGAGGAGGAGGAGGAAGAGGAGGAGGTTGAGGATGAGAAGGAGGAGGAGGAGGAGGAGGAGGAGGAGGAGGAGGAGGAGGGTGATCTGAAAGTTTCACAGCCACCACTGCACACCGACCACTGTTTGCACGCCAAAGGCAGGCGCGGAAGGCTCGGTGGGGGCAGGGAAAAGGGTGACTGCCATTTCTGTAGCCACAGTGCCATCCAGCGGAAGGCGTTATGTGAAAAGCCCAGGCAGCCGAGCTGTGTCTTCTGCCCTGCGCAGGGAACAGCGAGGCTGTGTTGGGCCGAATGGGTTCTGCCCAAGGCGCAGGAGGTCTCCTCCACTGGGCTTCAGAGGCCTCTGAGGGCCGCGTGGCTGCCAGTGCGACCCTGTGGCGAAAGTCGTGCGCTCTGGGAAGGCCGGACACAGCAGGCAGCTCCCAGACTGTCCAGCCCAGGGAGCGCAGCTCCCCCCGTCAGCCATTTTGGGGGTGGGCCCAGAGGAATTCTGCAACTTCTCCTCCGGTGTCCCTGCTGGGGAGTGCCGGGGCGCCCTGCCTGCGGCTGCACTGGGGTCACGTGGCCCCCTTCCTCACCGGAAGCTGAGGGTCTTCGAGGTTCTGGGGCCGGGGCCATTTGCACCGGGCACTCCCAGGGGCGGCCATCTCGTGCTGCCCCTGGGGTTTCTGAGGGCCTTGCCCAGCTGCAGAACCAGGGTCCAGTCTCCCGCGGAGAGCACACAAGAAGGCACGGCCCGGAGCCCATTGCCCGTGTGCGCCCTCAGGACAACAAACCCACCCCAGCCCCACCCCGCGCCGTCCCCACTGGGCCAGTTGCTTCCAGCCCTGTGGCTGTCTCCATCCTCTTGAGACCTGGTAACGGGCTTTGAGCGAAACCATCTCCGCTTGGTGGCAGTATGGCTCCATCGATGCCAACTCAGCGCCTAACCCTGCCCCCACTACACCATCAGGCCTTAGCTCTCCTCCCCTTCTAATGTAAAACCGAAAGCAAAACCAGAGCAACACAGACAGTCCCGTGAAAGAGGAGAGAAAAGGAAAGGAAGCAACCACCCAGCGGCAACCACGTGGACCACCGAATGCACAGGACAAAAGGACCACTGGCCACGAGGCTGGAGCCCCTGCAGTCCTTTCCTCTTCCTTTCCTCCAGCCCCCTCTTTCTTGACTCCTGCTCTTGGGAGAAGTAAAAGGCAAAGGATACACCAAGCAACCTGCCTGGGTGACATTGCCTGAGGGTCTAAACCACAGGATTTCTCCTGGACCAGGTGGTGGCCACCATGCTGGTGGCGAAAACCTCGCTGGCTTGCAAGTCACTTTGTTGCAGGACTCCGCTTCCTTTTCAAGGCCTGGAGCTTCAGCTTGAGGCCGCCACCTCGGGCTGGCCCAACAGTGCAGCCAGAAGTGGCTGGCCCAACCTGGAGGCGCCCCTAACATGGGGTGCCATGGACTGACTCTGGGCAGGCTGGCCTTGCCCTCACACAGGAACCTTGCAAGGCTAACAAACATCGCCAGTCACAGAGCCCCACACAGGGCCGTGATTCTCTGTAGGATGGGCACAGACTCTGCTCCCACTTGGAGACCCCATTTCCCTGGCTAAACAAGGGAGGCTTCAGGTTTACACCAGCAGCCTGGGCCCACCTGCTGACAGAGGACTATCTAGTGGAACACAGAATGGCTGCGTGTCGCTTTTTGCGAGCCCCTCTGGGAATGCGTGTTTCAGCCATTCTCAGAGTACTTTGCTGCAGGCAGGGGGTGCGGGTGGGGTGGGGGGAGAGTGGTGCGAGGGTATATAGGGAAGCAGAGTTGACAGCACGTGCCAGTATGTTTCTGGTTGTGTGAGGGTGTGCTGTGTGTGGCGGTGTAGGAAGATAGAGTGTGCGCGTCTCTGTGTGTGTGTGTGTCTCTGTGGTGTGTGTGTCTCTGTGTGTTTGTGTACCCGAGCCCATGCTCTCTCACCTGCCTATGGAGCTTCCTGCCCGTGGGCATGTGTTGCCGTGGGTATCCGGCTATGGGTGCTTGATTGCCTGGTTTTGTGCGTGGTGGCCAGCACCAACCTGCCTGGGCTTGGGGACAGGGAGGCGACCGCTCGTAAGTATACAGTGAAATCTATACTCTTCGGATCACGCCATTGGATTGTGAACCAACGGCAAGCAGGGAGCACCTTGAGGAGGCTCCTACTGGCTCATGTCCGGACTTGAAGGGCTTCCATAAGGAGAACAACTGCTCGGAATGGAAAGTCAAGGGATAATTTTGCAAGCCTGGAGTTCGTCATGCTGTTTCATTGCGAAGCAACTCCTGGATCTTCCTTGGGTTGGTTGATGTTTAGTTCTCTGGGTTTTCCCGGAGGATGGCAATGACCTCCACCGCTGGAGAAGGGAAAAGGTGTCGAGGGGGAAGGGGAAGAGTCCAAACTGAACCACACGACTGCCTTCTCCTACACTTGTGCCTCCCCCTGGACCAAAGAGCAGACGTGAAAGGAGGCCGCTGAGGACACTGGGCCAGTGAAGGGAACAGAGGGAAGCAGTAACTGCCCACCACCACCACCACCGTCACCAGCACCAACACCTCAACCACCATGGCCCTGACAACCACCGCGTTGCCGTGGTTCCAGTGCAGGGGCGCTTCACTGTGTATCTCTTGCAACCTGCACAGGGAGTGACAGGGAGACACTAGCTGCCGGGAGACCAAAAGACAGGCAACAAGGTAGCCCCTTGATCTGGGCAGGGGGGCGGGGGCGGGGTGGTCCCTCCTGAGTGCCATCAAGGGCTCCGACTCAGCAGTAGGCCCGCCGGGCCTACACAATGCAAAAGGAGAGTCAAGGCCACGTCTGACACCCTGAGTATGTCATGGGTCCACTGCAAAGGGCCAAAGAGCCCTGGGATGCACTCAGGGCACAGAAAGGTTAGGAAGACCCCTGGGAACTCTAGGTTAATAGGGGGAGGTAAGGGCCATGAGAGGGTTGAGGTAACCCCTGATGGCAATTAAGAGATGGATGTGAGGGAATGCCCCTTACTCTCCCAGTCCAGGGGGGCATTTTCCCTTCCTAAGGGAGACTACATATATTGTCCAGGTTGAGCTTCCCAGGCACGCACCCAACCCTGCCTTTTGTCCAGAGGGAAGAACTGAAAGTAAGGCAGTGAGTGGAAGGCAGGAGCCGAACGTGGAGAGCAAGCTGAAATCAAAAGAAAGAACCATGATGGAGGCGAAGCAGGAAGGCCATCCCCAGGGCACTGTGTCCCAGGGTGGCAGATGGAACCAGCCGAAGCCTCCTGGGGCTTGCTGAGGGAAGAGCCATCAGCCAAGGCTGAGTCTCAGCCCCTCAGGCAAGGGGCAGAACCGTGTCCAGAGAGAGGTCTGTTTGGCGATGCTGCAGTGCCCACCTGGGAAGTGGAAGTACCGATAGAAAAGGGAAGGAAGAAGAACAGCGAACAAGGAAGGTAGGGCAACCGTCGGGTCCACGGAGACGGGCAGAGTGGGTACGAGTGCGAGGGCTTGCGCAGGCGTGCTGTCCTGAATGTAACCATGTGCGGGGTGGTGGGGGTGTGCGTGTGCGAGCCCGAGTGATTTCAGTAACATTAAACCCTGGCGAACACCGGCAAAGTGCGAAGCGATGCTGCGAGTAGGGATTCCACCACTTGCTGCTCCCAATCCCGGCCCTCCTTCCTCCCTGCATTTTTCCCAGATCAGTGACCCATGTACCCTGATGTTTCATGCCTGGGAAAGATGCCCCTTTAGGCCCTACCCGACAGGAAGGTGGTGACTTTTGTTGTCGCGGGATGTTTTCTGTGTGATTGTTTTTTCTCACCAATTTCAAAGGTGGGCCTACTTCCTGGGACAGCTTGGCCTACAAAAAGGGTTCCAAGCAGACAGTCCACTCCTCAATTCTAAGGGTCCTTATGATACTTCAGCGTGTGCGGAATCCCTGGGACGCGGATGGTCTTTCCTTTGGAGCGCCCTCCTGCTCCCTCTACACACCCAGGAAGACTTTAGAAGAACAAAGAAAAGAAACGCTGAGGAAACTGTAAAAGAGCCTCACGGTCACCTTCCACATTGGTCTCGCGCCAGGTTCTGGGTGGCACGGGCATGACATCATTGAACCCTCACGCCACGGTGACCGCCTGCTTTCCTTTGCATCTGCGGACACAGAATGTCACCAGCCTCTTCAGTAAGCAGAGTCTGTAGCCCTGCCATCAGGCCTCAGACACTGCAGCTGACCCCAAGGGTGGTCCCTGAGGGCAATTCAGGATGGAGAAAAGCAGGATACTAGCCCTGGAAAGTTCAGATGCATATCTAGGAATGATTTCAATGGACCAAGACTCTTGTGTCTTCCCATAATCAGAAACGCGCTCAGTTCTCTGAATTCAGATGTCTGGGTGAGGTTTTGGTGGTGGTGGTGGTGCTGCTGATGCTGGCGCTGGTGGTGATGGTGCTCTGTTGATTTCACTGTTTTGGTTTTTGTCTTTGTGATCAGCAGCAATCTTTTGGTATTCCCCAACATGTATCTATGTTTTCCATTTAATTCAACGAAAACTCCTAAACAGCCTGGCTCCTTCCTCCCGTACTTCTTCAGAACCCTTCCACAGCGCTTTGTGAATGGGTGTCGCCGAGTCTGTAGTCTTCAGTAAGATCCCCGAATAAAAGGTTCCTCTCGGCTTTTACGTTGTACCTTTTTCTTCTCTCCACACATCCTAGTAGGCTCTGGATAAAGGCCCAGATCCCTCGTTTTGAGGCTCTTCCTGGAAACGCATCATTCCCTGAAGGTGTTGAGTGGTTCTTCAGAAGTGGTTTCTGAGATGTGTGCATGTGCCTGTATGTGTTTCCGTGCATGAGTGTGTGTGTGTGTGTGTGTGTGTGTGTGTGTGTGTGTTTACCGGGGACCCATAATTTCCCCTGCAGGATCTCACGGGTCTTACAGGGGGAACACTAGGCTAGTGTCAGGGGTTAGGTTGACAAGCAGAGAGATCTCCATGCCAAGCCAACCCAAGCAGCTCCCTTCCTCCACGTGACCCTCCAAACCCCGAGACCCACTTCCCCTCCCCCTCTGCCCTGTACTCCACCTTCTCCCAAAGGATAAGAATTCACAGGGGCACCTGGAAAATATTGAGCGTGACATGTGCCCGGGCTTCTGGCGCACAACTGAAGCCTGAGAGCCTGGCTAGCGAGGCCTGCGGGAAGAAAGACCCCGGTGGTAGCGAATTTGTGGACAAATGTAGTCGAGGCCAAGTGGCCTTCCCCAAGTAGACCCACCAGTGCGACCCATGCCATCCCCAGTAGTCCCAACCCTGCGCACAAAGGATGCTCAGGGGTTCCACGCAGGGTTGCAGTGCGGTGGCCACTTCCGGACCCTTGTGATTCAAGTAAAGAAGGGGTCACAACCTTCGGAACCTTCCCGGAGTGTGCCTGCCACTGACCCACCGGATCTTTGTCCCAGTGAAGCACTCCACTTGAGCAGGACAGAGGTTGCTCCCAAGGAAGAGATGCGGTGCAGACAAGCCACAGGCCAGCAAGAGTCAGAAGATACAAAGAAGGAACTCAAAGCTCACGGCTGGGATCTCTGCGGGTCGTCGGCAGCAGCGTTCACGCTGAACCAGGGCATCAAGGGAATCAAGCACTGCCTAGCTACACTTGCGGGTTTGGTGGAAAGTGGCCAAGTTGGTGAAGAGCCCAGCTGAAGATGAGATGGGTGGTCTGTGAGCTGGACTATGGATGGGGATGAGGATAATGGGATATTGGTGCCAATGTGGCTGCTGCTGTGGATGATGATGAGAATGATGATCATGAGGAGGAGGAGGAGGAGGAGGAGGAGGAAGAGGAGGAGGTTGAGGATGAGAAGGAGGAGGAGGAGGAGGAGGAGGAGGAGGAGGAGGAGGAGGGTGATCTGAAAGTTTCACAGCCACCACTGCACACCGACCACTGTTTGCACGCCAAAGGCAGGCGCGGAAGGCTCGGTGGGGGCAGGGAAAAGGGTGACTGCCATTTCTGTAGCCACAGTGCCATCCAGCGGAAGGCGTTATGTGAAAAGCCCAGGCAGCCGAGCTGTGTCTTCTGCCCTGCGCAGGGAACAGCGAGGCTGTGTTGGGCCGAATGGGTTCTGCCCAAGGCGCAGGAGGTCTCCTCCACTGGGCTTCAGAGGCCTCTGAGGGCCGCGTGGCTGCCAGTGCGACCCTGTGGCGAAAGTCGTGCGCTCTGGGAAGGCCGGACACAGCAGGCAGCTCCCAGACTGTCCAGCCCAGGGAGCGCAGCTCCCCCCGTCAGCCATTTTGGGGGTGGGCCCAGAGGAATTCTGCAACTTCTCCTCCGGTGTCCCTGCTGGGGAGTGCCGGGGCGCCCTGCCTGCGGCTGCACTGGGGTCACGTGGCCCCCTTCCTCACCGGAAGCTGAGGGTCTTCGAGGTTCTGGGGCCGGGGCCATTTGCACCGGGCACTCCCAGGGGCGGCCATCTCGTGCTGCCCCTGGGGTTTCTGAGGGCCTTGCCCAGCTGCAGAACCAGGGTCCAGTCTCCCGCGGAGAGCACACAAGAAGGCACGGCCCGGAGCCCATTGCCCGTGTGCGCCCTCAGGACAACAAACCCACCCCAGCCCCACCCCGCGCCGTCCCCACTGGGCCAGTTGCTTCCAGCCCTGTGGCTGTCTCCATCCTCTTGAGACCTGGTAACGGGCTTTGAGCGAAACCATCTCCGCTTGGTGGCAGTATGGCTCCATCGATGCCAACTCAGCGCCTAACCCTGCCCCCACTACACCATCAGGCCTTAGCTCTCCTCCCCTTCTAATGTAAAACCGAAAGCAAAACCAGAGCAACACAGACAGTCCCGTGAAAGAGGAGAGAAAAGGAAAGGAAGCAACCACCCAGCGGCAACCACGTGGACCACCGAATGCACAGGACAAAAGGACCACTGGCCACGAGGCTGGAGCCCCTGCAGTCCTTTCCTCTTCCTTTCCTCCAGCCCCCTCTTTCTTGACTCCTGCTCTTGGGAGAAGTAAAAGGCAAAGGATACACCAAGCAACCTGCCTGGGTGACATTGCCTGAGGGTCTAAACCACAGGATTTCTCCTGGACCAGGTGGTGGCCACCATGCTGGTGGCGAAAACCTCGCTGGCTTGCAAGTCACTTTGTTGCAGGACTCCGCTTCCTTTTCAAGGCCTGGAGCTTCAGCTTGAGGCCGCCACCTCGGGCTGGCCCAACAGTGCAGCCAGAAGTGGCTGGCCCAACCTGGAGGCGCCCCTAACATGGGGTGCCATGGACTGACTCTGGGCAGGCTGGCCTTGCCCTCACACAGGAACCTTGCAAGGCTAACAAACATCGCCAGTCACAGAGCCCCACACAGGGCCGTGATTCTCTGTAGGATGGGCACAGACTCTGCTCCCACTTGGAGACCCCATTTCCCTGGCTAAACAAGGGAGGCTTCAGGTTTACACCAGCAGCCTGGGCCCACCTGCTGACAGAGGACTATCTAGTGGAACACAGAATGGCTGCGTGTCGCTTTTTGCGAGCCCCTCTGGGAATGCGTGTTTCAGCCATTCTCAGAGTACTTTGCTGCAGGCAGGGGGTGCGGGTGGGGTGGGGGGAGAGTGGTGCGAGGGTATATAGGGAAGCAGAGTTGACAGCACGTGCCAGTATGTTTCTGGTTGTGTGAGGGTGTGCTGTGTGTGGCGGTGTAGGAAGATAGAGTGTGCGCGTCTCTGTGTGTGTGTGTGTCTCTGTGGTGTGTGTGTCTCTGTGTGTTTGTGTACCCGAGCCCATGCTCTCTCACCTGCCTATGGAGCTTCCTGCCCGTGGGCATGTGTTGCCGTGGGTATCCGGCTATGGGTGCTTGATTGCCTGGTTTTGTGCGTGGTGGCCAGCACCAACCTGCCTGGGCTTGGGGACAGGGAGGCGACCGCTCGTAAGTATACAGTGAAATCTATACTCTTCGGATCACGCCATTGGATTGTGAACCAACGGCAAGCAGGGAGCACCTTGAGGAGGCTCCTACTGGCTCATGTCCGGACTTGAAGGGCTTCCATAAGGAGAACAACTGCTCGGAATGGAAAGTCAAGGGATAATTTTGCAAGCCTGGAGTTCGTCATGCTGTTTCATTGCGAAGCAACTCCTGGATCTTCCTTGGGTTGGTTGATGTTTAGTTCTCTGGGTTTTCCCGGAGGATGGCAATGACCTCCACCGCTGGAGAAGGGAAAAGGTGTCGAGGGGGAAGGGGAAGAGTCCAAACTGAACCACACGACTGCCTTCTCCTACACTTGTGCCTCCCCCTGGACCAAAGAGCAGACGTGAAAGGAGGCCGCTGAGGACACTGGGCCAGTGAAGGGAACAGAGGGAAGCAGTAACTGCCCACCACCACCACCACCGTCACCAGCACCAACACCTCAACCACCATGGCCCTGACAACCACCGCGTTGCCGTGGTTCCAGTGCAGGGGCGCTTCACTGTGTATCTCTTGCAACCTGCACAGGGAGTGACAGGGAGACACTAGCTGCCGGGAGACCAAAAGACAGGCAACAAGGTAGCCCCTTGATCTGGGCAGGGGGGCGGGGGCGGGGTGGTCCCTCCTGAGTGCCATCAAGGGCTCCGACTCAGCAGTAGGCCCGCCGGGCCTACACAATGCAAAAGGAGAGTCAAGGCCACGTCTGACACCCTGAGTATGTCATGGGTCCACTGCAAAGGGCCAAAGAGCCCTGGGATGCACTCAGGGCACAGAAAGGTTAGGAAGACCCCTGGGAACTCTAGGTTAATAGGGGGAGGTAAGGGCCATGAGAGGGTTGAGGTAACCCCTGATGGCAATTAAGAGATGGATGTGAGGGAATGCCCCTTACTCTCCCAGTCCAGGGGGGCATTTTCCCTTCCTAAGGGAGACTACATATATTGTCCAGGTTGAGCTTCCCAGGCACGCACCCAACCCTGCCTTTTGTCCAGAGGGAAGAACTGAAAGTAAGGCAGTGAGTGGAAGGCAGGAGCCGAACGTGGAGAGCAAGCTGAAATCAAAAGAAAGAACCATGATGGAGGCGAAGCAGGAAGGCCATCCCCAGGGCACTGTGTCCCAGGGTGGCAGATGGAACCAGCCGAAGCCTCCTGGGGCTTGCTGAGGGAAGAGCCATCAGCCAAGGCTGAGTCTCAGCCCCTCAGGCAAGGGGCAGAACCGTGTCCAGAGAGAGGTCTGTTTGGCGATGCTGCAGTGCCCACCTGGGAAGTGGAAGTACCGATAGAAAAGGGAAGGAAGAAGAACAGCGAACAAGGAAGGTAGGGCAACCGTCGGGTCCACGGAGACGGGCAGAGTGGGTACGAGTGCGAGGGCTTGCGCAGGCGTGCTGTCCTGAATGTAACCATGTGCGGGGTGGTGGGGGTGTGCGTGTGCGAGCCCGAGTGATTTCAGTAACATTAAACCCTGGCGAACACCGGCAAAGTGCGAAGCGATGCTGCGAGTAGGGATTCCACCACTTGCTGCTCCCAATCCCGGCCCTCCTTCCTCCCTGCATTTTTCCCAGATCAGTGACCCATGTACCCTGATGTTTCATGCCTGGGAAAGATGCCCCTTTAGGCCCTACCCGACAGGAAGGTGGTGACTTTTGTTGTCGCGGGATGTTTTCTGTGTGATTGTTTTTTCTCACCAATTTCAAAGGTGGGCCTACTTCCTGGGACAGCTTGGCCTACAAAAAGGGTTCCAAGCAGACAGTCCACTCCTCAATTCTAAGGGTCCTTATGATACTTCAGCGTGTGCGGAATCCCTGGGACGCGGATGGTCTTTCCTTTGGAGCGCCCTCCTGCTCCCTCTACACACCCAGGAAGACTTTAGAAGAACAAAGAAAAGAAACGCTGAGGAAACTGTAAAAGAGCCTCACGGTCACCTTCCACATTGGTCTCGCGCCAGGTTCTGGGTGGCACGGGCATGACATCATTGAACCCTCACGCCACGGTGACCGCCTGCTTTCCTTTGCATCTGCGGACACAGAATGTCACCAGCCTCTTCAGTAAGCAGAGTCTGTAGCCCTGCCATCAGGCCTCAGACACTGCAGCTGACCCCAAGGGTGGTCCCTGAGGGCAATTCAGGATGGAGAAAAGCAGGATACTAGCCCTGGAAAGTTCAGATGCATATCTAGGAATGATTTCAATGGACCAAGACTCTTGTGTCTTCCCATAATCAGAAACGCGCTCAGTTCTCTGAATTCAGATGTCTGGGTGAGGTTTTGGTGGTGGTGGTGGTGCTGCTGATGCTGGCGCTGGTGGTGATGGTGCTCTGTTGATTTCACTGTTTTGGTTTTTGTCTTTGTGATCAGCAGCAATCTTTTGGTATTCCCCAACATGTATCTATGTTTTCCATTTAATTCAACGAAAACTCCTAAACAGCCTGGCTCCTTCCTCCCGTACTTCTTCAGAACCCTTCCACAGCGCTTTGTGAATGGGTGTCGCCGAGTCTGTAGTCTTCAGTAAGATCCCCGAATAAAAGGTTCCTCTCGGCTTTTACGTTGTACCTTTTTCTTCTCTCCACACATCCTAGTAGGCTCTGGATAAAGGCCCAGATCCCTCGTTTTGAGGCTCTTCCTGGAAACGCATCATTCCCTGAAGGTGTTGAGTGGTTCTTCAGAAGTGGTTTCTGAGATGTGTGCATGTGCCTGTATGTGTTTCCGTGCATGAGTGTGTGTGTGTGTGTGTGTGTGTGTGTGTGTGTGTGTGTTTACCGGGGACCCATAATTTCCCCTGCAGGATCTCACGGGTCTTACAGGGGGAACACTAGGCTAGTGTCAGGGGTTAGGTTGACAAGCAGAGAGATCTCCATGCCAAGCCAACCCAAGCAGCTCCCTTCCTCCACGTGACCCTCCAAACCCCGAGACCCACTTCCCCTCCCCCTCTGCCCTGTACTCCACCTTCTCCCAAAGGATAAGAATTCACAGGGGCACCTGGAAAATATTGAGCGTGACATGTGCCCGGGCTTCTGGCGCACAACTGAAGCCTGAGAGCCTGGCTAGCGAGGCCTGCGGGAAGAAAGACCCCGGTGGTAGCGAATTTGTGGACAAATGTAGTCGAGGCCAAGTGGCCTTCCCCAAGTAGACCCACCAGTGCGACCCATGCCATCCCCAGTAGTCCCAACCCTGCGCACAAAGGATGCTCAGGGGTTCCACGCAGGGTTGCAGTGCGGTGGCCACTTCCGGACCCTTGTGATTCAAGTAAAGAAGGGGTCACAACCTTCGGAACCTTCCCGGAGTGTGCCTGCCACTGACCCACCGGATCTTTGTCCCAGTGAAGCACTCCACTTGAGCAGGACAGAGGTTGCTCCCTAGGAAGAGATGCGGTGCAGACAAGCCACAGGCCAGCAAGAGTCAGAAGATACAAAGAAGGAACTCAAAGCTCACGGCTGGGATCTCTGCGGGTCGTCGGCAGCAGCGTTCACGCTGAACCAGGGCATCAAGGGAATCAAGCACTGCCTAGCTACACTTGCGGGTTTGGTGGAAAGTGGCCAAGTTGGTGAAGAGCCCAGCTGAAGATGAGATGGGTGGTCTGTGAGCTGGACTATGGATGGGGATGAGGATAATGGGATATTGGTGCCAATGTGGCTGCTGCTGTGGATGATGATGAGAATGATGATCATGAGGAGGAGGAGGAGGAGGAGGAAGAGGAGGAGGTTGAGGATGAGAAGGAGGAGGAGGAGGAGGAGGAGGAGGAGGAGGAGGGTGATCTGAAAGTTTCACAGCCACCACTGCACACCGACCACTGTTTGCACGCCAAAGGCAGGCGCGGAAGGCTCGGTGGGGGCAGGGAAAAGGGTGACTGCCATTTCTGTAGCCACAGTGCCATCCAGCGGAAGGCGTTATGTGAAAAGCCCAGGCAGCCGAGCTGTGTCTTCTGCCCTGCGCAGGGAACAGCGAGGCTGTGTTGGGCCGAATGGGTTCTGCCCAAGGCGCAGGAGGTCTCCTCCACTGGGCTTCAGAGGCCTCTGAGGGCCGCGTGGCTGCCAGTGCGACCCTGTGGCGAAAGTCGTGCGCTCTGGGAAGGCCGGACACAGCAGGCAGCTCCCAGACTGTCCAGCCCAGGGAGCGCAGCTCCCCCCGTCAGCCATTTTGGGGGTGGGCCCAGAGGAATTCTGCAACTTCTCCTCCGGTGTCCCTGCTGGGGAGTGCCGGGGCGCCCTGCCTGCGGCTGCACTGGGGTCACGTGGCCCCCTTCCTCACCGGAAGCTGAGGGTCTTCGAGGTTCTGGGGCCGGGGCCATTTGCACCGGGCACTCCCAGGGGCGGCCATCTCGTGCTGCCCCTGGGGTTTCTGAGGGCCTTGCCCAGCTGCAGAACCAGGGTCCAGTCTCCCGCGGAGAGCACACAAGAAGGCACGGCCCGGAGCCCATTGCCCGTGTGCGCCCTCAGGACAACAAACCCACCCCAGCCCCACCCCGCGCCGTCCCCACTGGGCCAGTTGCTTCCAGCCCTGTGGCTGTCTCCATCCTCTTGAGACCTGGTAACGGGCTTTGAGCGAAACCATCTCCGCTTGGTGGCAGTATGGCTCCATCGATGCCAACTCAGCGCCTAACCCTGCCCCCACTACACCATCAGGCCTTAGCTCTCCTCCCCTTCTAATGTAAAACCGAAAGCAAAACCAGAGCAACACAGACAGTCCCGTGAAAGAGGAGAGAAAAGGAAAGGAAGCAACCACCCAGCGGCAACCACGTGGACCACCGAATGCACAGGACAAAAGGACCACTGGCCACGAGGCTGGAGCCCCTGCAGTCCTTTCCTCTTCCTTTCCTCCAGCCCCCTCTTTCTTGACTCCTGCTCTTGGGAGAAGTAAAAGGCAAAGGATACACCAAGCAACCTGCCTGGGTGACATTGCCTGAGGGTCTAAACCACAGGATTTCTCCTGGACCAGGTGGTGGCCACCATGCTGGTGGCGAAAACCTCGCTGGCTTGCAAGTCACTTTGTTGCAGGACTCCGCTTCCTTTTCAAGGCCTGGAGCTTCAGCTTGAGGCCGCCACCTCGGGCTGGCCCAACAGTGCAGCCAGAAGTGGCTGGCCCAACCTGGAGGCGCCCCTAACATGGGGTGCCATGGACTGACTCTGGGCAGGCTGGCCTTGCCCTCACACAGGAACCTTGCAAGGCTAACAAACATCGCCAGTCACAGAGCCCCACACAGGGCCGTGATTCTCTGTAGGATGGGCACAGACTCTGCTCCCACTTGGAGACCCCATTTCCCTGGCTAAACAAGGGAGGCTTCAGGTTTACACCAGCAGCCTGGGCCCACCTGCTGACAGAGGACTATCTAGTGGAACACAGAATGGCTGCGTGTCGCTTTTTGCGAGCCCCTCTGGGAATGCGTGTTTCAGCCATTCTCAGAGTACTTTGCTGCAGGCAGGGGGTGCGGGTGGGGTGGGGGGAGAGTGGTGCGAGGGTATATAGGGAAGCAGAGTTGACAGCACGTGCCAGTATGTTTCTGGTTGTGTGAGGGTGTGCTGTGTGTGGCGGTGTAGGAAGATAGAGTGTGCGCGTCTCTGTGTGTGTGTGTGTCTCTGTGGTGTGTGTGTCTCTGTGTGTTTGTGTACCCGAGCCCATGCTCTCTCACCTGCCTATGGAGCTTCCTGCCCGTGGGCATGTGTTGCCGTGGGTATCCGGCTATGGGTGCTTGATTGCCTGGTTTTGTGCGTGGTGGCCAGCACCAACCTGCCTGGGCTTGGGGACAGGGAGGCGACCGCTCGTAAGTATACAGTGAAATCTATACTCTTCGGATCACGCCATTGGATTGTGAACCAACGGCAAGCAGGGAGCACCTTGAGGAGGCTCCTACTGGCTCATGTCCGGACTTGAAGGGCTTCCATAAGGAGAACAACTGCTCGGAATGGAAAGTCAAGGGATAATTTTGCAAGCCTGGAGTTCGTCATGCTGTTTCATTGCGAAGCAACTCCTGGATCTTCCTTGGGTTGGTTGATGTTTAGTTCTCTGGGTTTTCCCGGAGGATGGCAATGACCTCCACCGCTGGAGAAGGGAAAAGGTGTCGAGGGGGAAGGGGAAGAGTCCAAACTGAACCACACGACTGCCTTCTCCTACACTTGTGCCTCCCCCTGGACCAAAGAGCAGACGTGAAAGGAGGCCGCTGAGGACACTGGGCCAGTGAAGGGAACAGAGGGAAGCAGTAACTGCCCACCACCACCACCACCGTCACCAGCACCAACACCTCAACCACCATGGCCCTGACAACCACCGCGTTGCCGTGGTTCCAGTGCAGGGGCGCTTCACTGTGTATCTCTTGCAACCTGCACAGGGAGTGACAGGGAGACACTAGCTGCCGGGAGACCAAAAGACAGGCAACAAGGTAGCCCCTTGATCTGGGCAGGGGGGCGGGGGCGGGGTGGTCCCTCCTGAGTGCCATCAAGGGCTCCGACTCAGCAGTAGGCCCGCCGGGCCTACACAATGCAAAAGGAGAGTCAAGGCCACGTCTGACACCCTGAGTATGTCATGGGTCCACTGCAAAGGGCCAAAGAGCCCTGGGATGCACTCAGGGCACAGAAAGGTTAGGAAGACCCCTGGGAACTCTAGGTTAATAGGGGGAGGTAAGGGCCATGAGAGGGTTGAGGTAACCCCTGATGGCAATTAAGAGATGGATGTGAGGGAATGCCCCTTACTCTCCCAGTCCAGGGGGGCATTTTCCCTTCCTAAGGGAGACTACATATATTGTCCAGGTTGAGCTTCCCAGGCACGCACCCAACCCTGCCTTTTGTCCAGAGGGAAGAACTGAAAGTAAGGCAGTGAGTGGAAGGCAGGAGCCGAACGTGGAGAGCAAGCTGAAATCAAAAGAAAGAACCATGATGGAGGCGAAGCAGGAAGGCCATCCCCAGGGCACTGTGTCCCAGGGTGGCAGATGGAACCAGCCGAAGCCTCCTGGGGCTTGCTGAGGGAAGAGCCATCAGCCAAGGCTGAGTCTCAGCCCCTCAGGCAAGGGGCAGAACCGTGTCCAGAGAGAGGTCTGTTTGGCGATGCTGCAGTGCCCACCTGGGAAGTGGAAGTACCGATAGAAAAGGGAAGGAAGAAGAACAGCGAACAAGGAAGGTAGGGCAACCGTCGGGTCCACGGAGACGGGCAGAGTGGGTACGAGTGCGAGGGCTTGCGCAGGCGTGCTGTCCTGAATGTAACCATGTGCGGGGTGGTGGGGGTGTGCGTGTGCGAGCCCGAGTGATTTCAGTAACATTAAACCCTGGCGAACACCGGCAAAGTGCGAAGCGATGCTGCGAGTAGGGATTCCACCACTTGCTGCTCCCAATCCCGGCCCTCCTTCCTCCCTGCATTTTTCCCAGATCAGTGACCCATGTACCCTGATGTTTCATGCCTGGGAAAGATGCCCCTTTAGGCCCTACCCGACAGGAAGGTGGTGACTTTTGTTGTCGCGGGATGTTTTCTGTGTGATTGTTTTTTCTCACCAATTTCAAAGGTGGGCCTACTTCCTGGGACAGCTTGGCCTACAAAAAGGGTTCCAAGCAGACAGTCCACTCCTCAATTCTAAGGGTCCTTATGATACTTCAGCGTGTGCGGAATCCCTGGGACGCGGATGGTCTTTCCTTTGGAGCGCCCTCCTGCTCCCTCTACACACCCAGGAAGACTTTAGAAGAACAAAGAAAAGAAACGCTGAGGAAACTGTAAAAGAGCCTCACGGTCACCTTCCACATTGGTCTCGCGCCAGGTTCTGGGTGGCACGGGCATGACATCATTGAACCCTCACGCCACGGTGACCGCCTGCTTTCCTTTGCATCTGCGGACACAGAATGTCACCAGCCTCTTCAGTAAGCAGAGTCTGTAGCCCTGCCATCAGGCCTCAGACACTGCAGCTGACCCCAAGGGTGGTCCCTGAGGGCAATTCAGGATGGAGAAAAGCAGGATACTAGCCCTGGAAAGTTCAGATGCATATCTAGGAATGATTTCAATGGACCAAGACTCTTGTGTCTTCCCATAATCAGAAACGCGCTCAGTTCTCTGAATTCAGATGTCTGGGTGAGGTTTTGGTGGTGGTGGTGGTGCTGCTGATGCTGGCGCTGGTGGTGATGGTGCTCTGTTGATTTCACTGTTTTGGTTTTTGTCTTTGTGATCAGCAGCAATCTTTTGGTATTCCCCAACATGTATCTATGTTTTCCATTTAATTCAACGAAAACTCCTAAACAGCCTGGCTCCTTCCTCCCGTACTTCTTCAGAACCCTTCCACAGCGCTTTGTGAATGGGTGTCGCCGAGTCTGTAGTCTTCAGTAAGATCCCCGAATAAAAGGTTCCTCTCGGCTTTTACGTTGTACCTTTTTCTTCTCTCCACACATCCTAGTAGGCTCTGGATAAAGGCCCAGATCCCTCGTTTTGAGGCTCTTCCTGGAAACGCATCATTCCCTGAAGGTGTTGAGTGGTTCTTCAGAAGTGGTTTCTGAGATGTGTGCATGTGCCTGTATGTGTTTCCGTGCATGAGTGTGTGTGTGTGTGTGTGTGTGTGTGTGTGTGTGTGTTTACCGGGGACCCATAATTTCCCCTGCAGGATCTCACGGGTCTTACAGGGGGAACACTAGGCTAGTGTCAGGGGTTAGGTTGACAAGCAGAGAGATCTCCATGCCAAGCCAACCCAAGCAGCTCCCTTCCTCCACGTGACCCTCCAAACCCCGAGACCCACTTCCCCTCCCCCTCTGCCCTGTACTCCACCTTCTCCCAAAGGATAAGAATTCACAGGGGCACCTGGAAAATATTGAGCGTGACATGTGCCCGGGCTTCTGGCGCACAACTGAAGCCTGAGAGCCTGGCTAGCGAGGCCTGCGGGAAGAAAGACCCCGGTGGTAGCGAATTTGTGGACAAATGTAGTCGAGGCCAAGTGGCCTTCCCCAAGTAGACCCACCAGTGCGACCCATGCCATCCCCAGTAGTCCCAACCCTGCGCACAAAGGATGCTCAGGGGTTCCACGCAGGGTTGCAGTGCGGTGGCCACTTCCGGACCCTTGTGATTCAAGTAAAGAAGGGGTCACAACCTTCGGAACCTTCCCGGAGTGTGCCTGCCACTGACCCACCGGATCTTTGTCCCAGTGAAGCACTCCACTTGAGCAGGACAGAGGTTGCTCCCTAGGAAGAGATGCGGTGCAGACAAGCCACAGGCCAGCAAGAGTCAGAAGATACAAAGAAGGAACTCAAAGCTCACGGCTGGGATCTCTGCGGGTCGTCGGCAGCAGCGTTCACGCTGAACCAGGGCATCAAGGGAATCAAGCACTGCCTAGCTACACTTGCGGGTTTGGTGGAAAGTGGCCAAGTTGGTGAAGAGCCCAGCTGAAGATGAGATGGGTGGTCTGTGAGCTGGACTATGGATGGGGATGAGGATAATGGGATATTGGTGCCAATGTGGCTGCTGCTGTGGATGATGATGAGAATGATGATCATGAGGAGGAGGAGGAGGAGGAGGAAGAGGAGGAGGTTGAGGATGAGAAGGAGGAGGAGGAGGAGGAGGAGGAGGAGGAGGAGGGTGATCTGAAAGTTTCACAGCCACCACTGCACACCGACCACTGTTTGCACGCCAAAGGCAGGCGCGGAAGGCTCGGTGGGGGCAGGGAAAAGGGTGACTGCCATTTCTGTAGCCACAGTGCCATCCAGCGGAAGGCGTTATGTGAAAAGCCCAGGCAGCCGAGCTGTGTCTTCTGCCCTGCGCAGGGAACAGCGAGGCTGTGTTGGGCCGAATGGGTTCTGCCCAAGGCGCAGGAGGTCTCCTCCACTGGGCTTCAGAGGCCTCTGAGGGCCGCGTGGCTGCCAGTGCGACCCTGTGGCGAAAGTCGTGCGCTCTGGGAAGGCCGGACACAGCAGGCAGCTCCCAGACTGTCCAGCCCAGGGAGCGCAGCTCCCCCCGTCAGCCATTTTGGGGGTGGGCCCAGAGGAATTCTGCAACTTCTCCTCCGGTGTCCCTGCTGGGGAGTGCCGGGGCGCCCTGCCTGCGGCTGCACTGGGGTCACGTGGCCCCCTTCCTCACCGGAAGCTGAGGGTCTTCGAGGTTCTGGGGCCGGGGCCATTTGCACCGGGCACTCCCAGGGGCGGCCATCTCGTGCTGCCCCTGGGGTTTCTGAGGGCCTTGCCCAGCTGCAGAACCAGGGTCCAGTCTCCCGCGGAGAGCACACAAGAAGGCACGGCCCGGAGCCCATTGCCCGTGTGCGCCCTCAGGACAACAAACCCACCCCAGCCCCACCCCGCGCCGTCCCCACTGGGCCAGTTGCTTCCAGCCCTGTGGCTGTCTCCATCCTCTTGAGACCTGGTAACGGGCTTTGAGCGAAACCATCTCCGCTTGGTGGCAGTATGGCTCCATCGATGCCAACTCAGCGCCTAACCCTGCCCCCACTACACCATCAGGCCTTAGCTCTCCTCCCCTTCTAATGTAAAACCGAAAGCAAAACCAGAGCAACACAGACAGTCCCGTGAAAGAGGAGAGAAAAGGAAAGGAAGCAACCACCCAGCGGCAACCACGTGGACCACCGAATGCACAGGACAAAAGGACCACTGGCCACGAGGCTGGAGCCCCTGCAGTCCTTTCCTCTTCCTTTCCTCCAGCCCCCTCTTTCTTGACTCCTGCTCTTGGGAGAAGTAAAAGGCAAAGGATACACCAAGCAACCTGCCTGGGTGACATTGCCTGAGGGTCTAAACCACAGGATTTCTCCTGGACCAGGTGGTGGCCACCATGCTGGTGGCGAAAACCTCGCTGGCTTGCAAGTCACTTTGTTGCAGGACTCCGCTTCCTTTTCAAGGCCTGGAGCTTCAGCTTGAGGCCGCCACCTCGGGCTGGCCCAACAGTGCAGCCAGAAGTGGCTGGCCCAACCTGGAGGCGCCCCTAACATGGGGTGCCATGGACTGACTCTGGGCAGGCTGGCCTTGCCCTCACACAGGAACCTTGCAAGGCTAACAAACATCGCCAGTCACAGAGCCCCACACAGGGCCGTGATTCTCTGTAGGATGGGCACAGACTCTGCTCCCACTTGGAGACCCCATTTCCCTGGCTAAACAAGGGAGGCTTCAGGTTTACACCAGCAGCCTGGGCCCACCTGCTGACAGAGGACTATCTAGTGGAACACAGAATGGCTGCGTGTCGCTTTTTGCGAGCCCCTCTGGGAATGCGTGTTTCAGCCATTCTCAGAGTACTTTGCTGCAGGCAGGGGGTGCGGGTGGGGTGGGGGGAGAGTGGTGCGAGGGTATATAGGGAAGCAGAGTTGACAGCACGTGCCAGTATGTTTCTGGTTGTGTGAGGGTGTGCTGTGTGTGGCGGTGTAGGAAGATAGAGTGTGCGCGTCTCTGTGTGTGTGTGTGTCTCTGTGGTGTGTGTGTCTCTGTGTGTTTGTGTACCCGAGCCCATGCTCTCTCACCTGCCTATGGAGCTTCCTGCCCGTGGGCATGTGTTGCCGTGGGTATCCGGCTATGGGTGCTTGATTGCCTGGTTTTGTGCGTGGTGGCCAGCACCAACCTGCCTGGGCTTGGGGACAGGGAGGCGACCGCTCGTAAGTATACAGTGAAATCTATACTCTTCGGATCACGCCATTGGATTGTGAACCAACGGCAAGCAGGGAGCACCTTGAGGAGGCTCCTACTGGCTCATGTCCGGACTTGAAGGGCTTCCATAAGGAGAACAACTGCTCGGAATGGAAAGTCAAGGGATAATTTTGCAAGCCTGGAGTTCGTCATGCTGTTTCATTGCGAAGCAACTCCTGGATCTTCCTTGGGTTGGTTGATGTTTAGTTCTCTGGGTTTTCCCGGAGGATGGCAATGACCTCCACCGCTGGAGAAGGGAAAAGGTGTCGAGGGGGAAGGGGAAGAGTCCAAACTGAACCACACGACTGCCTTCTCCTACACTTGTGCCTCCCCCTGGACCAAAGAGCAGACGTGAAAGGAGGCCGCTGAGGACACTGGGCCAGTGAAGGGAACAGAGGGAAGCAGTAACTGCCCACCACCACCACCACCGTCACCAGCACCAACACCTCAACCACCATGGCCCTGACAACCACCGCGTTGCCGTGGTTCCAGTGCAGGGGCGCTTCACTGTGTATCTCTTGCAACCTGCACAGGGAGTGACAGGGAGACACTAGCTGCCGGGAGACCAAAAGACAGGCAACAAGGTAGCCCCTTGATCTGGGCAGGGGGGCGGGGGCGGGGTGGTCCCTCCTGAGTGCCATCAAGGGCTCCGACTCAGCAGTAGGCCCGCCGGGCCTACACAATGCAAAAGGAGAGTCAAGGCCACGTCTGACACCCTGAGTATGTCATGGGTCCACTGCAAAGGGCCAAAGAGCCCTGGGATGCACTCAGGGCACAGAAAGGTTAGGAAGACCCCTGGGAACTCTAGGTTAATAGGGGGAGGTAAGGGCCATGAGAGGGTTGAGGTAACCCCCCCCTGATGGCAATTAAGAGATGGATGTGAGGGAATGCCCCTTACTCTCCCAGTCCAGGGGGGCATTTTCCCTTCCTAAGGGAGACTACATATATTGTCCAGGTTGAGCTTCCCAGGCACGCACCCAACCCTGCCTTTTGTCCAGAGGGAAGAACTGAAAGTAAGGCAGTGAGTGGAAGGCAGGAGCCGAACGTGGAGAGCAAGCTGAAATCAAAAGAAAGAACCATGATGGAGGCGAAGCAGGAAGGCCATCCCCAGGGCACTGTGTCCCAGGGTGGCAGATGGAACCAGCCGAAGCCTCCTGGGGCTTGCTGAGGGAAGAGCCATCAGCCAAGGCTGAGTCTCAGCCCCTCAGGCAAGGGGCAGAACCGTGTCCAGAGAGAGGTCTGTTTGGCGATGCTGCAGTGCCCACCTGGGAAGTGGAAGTACCGATAGAAAAGGGAAGGAAGAAGAACAGGGAACAAGGAAGGTAGGGCAACCGTCGGGTCCACGGAGACGGGCAGAGTGGGTACGAGTGCGAGGGCTTGCGCAGGCGTGCTGTCCTGAATGTAACCATGTGCGGGTGGTGGGGGTGTGCGTGTGCGAGCCCGAGTGATTTCAGTAACATTAAACCCTGGCGAACACCGGCAAAGTGCGAAGCGATGCTGCGAGTAGGGATTCCCACCACTTGCTGCTCCCAATCCCGGCCCTCCTTCCTCCCTGCATTTTTCCCAGATCAGTGACCCATGTACCCTGATGTTTCATGCCTGGGAAAGATGCCCCTTTAGGCCCTACCCGACAGGAAGGTGGTGACTTTTGTTGTCGCGGGATGTTTTCTGTGTTGATTGTTTTTTCTCACCAATTTCAAAGGTGGGCCTACTTCCTGGGACAGCTTGGCCTACAAAAAGGGTTCCAAGCAGACAGTCCACTCCTCAATTCTAAGGGTCCTTATGATACTTCAGCGTGTGCGGAATCCCTGGACGCGGATGGTCTTTCCTTTGGAGCGCCCTCCTGCTCCCTCTACACACCCAGGAAGACTTTAGAAGAACAAAGAAAAGAAACGCTGAGGAAACTGTAAAAGAGCCTCACGGTCACCTTCCACATTGGTCTCGCGCCAGGTTCTGGGTGGCACGGGCATGACATCATTGAACCTCACGCCACGGTGACCGCCTGCTTTCCTTTGCATCTGCGGACACAGAATGTCACCAGCCCTCTTCAGTAAGCAGAGTCTGTAGCCCTGCCATCAGGCTCAGACACTGCAGCTGACCCCAAGGGTGGTCCCTGAGGGCAATTCAGGATGGAGAAAAGCAGGATACTCGCCCTGGAAAGTTCAGATGCATATCTAGGAATGATTTCAATGGACCAAGACTCTTGTGTCTTCCCATAATCAGAAACGCGCTCAGTTCTCTGAATTCAGATGTCTGGGTGAGGTTTTGGTGGTGGTGGTGGTGCTGCTGATGCTGGCGCTGGTGGTGATGGTGCTCTGTTGATTTCACTGTTTTGGTTTTTGTCTTTGTGATCAGCAGCAATCTTTTGGTATTCCCCAACATGTATCTATGTTTTCCATTTAATTCAACGAAAACTCCTAACAGCCTGGCTCCTTCCTCCCGTACTTCTTCAGAACCCTTCCACAGCGCTTTGTGAATGGGTGTCGCCGAGTCTGTAGTCTTCAGTAAGATCCCCGAATAAAAGGTTCCTCTCGGCTTTTACGTTGTACCTTTTTCTTCTCTCCACACATCCTAGTAGGCTCTGGATAAAGGCCCAGATCCCTCGTTTTGAGGCTCTTCCTGGAAACGCATCATTCCTGAAGGTGTTGAGTGGTTCTTCAGAAGTGGTTTCTGAGATGTGTGCATGTGCCTGTATGTGTTTCCGTGCATGAGTGTGTGTGTGTGTGTGTGTGTGTGACTGTGTGACTGTGTGACTGTGTGTGTGTGTGTGTGTGTGTGTTTACCGGGGACCCATAATTTCCCCTGCAGGATCTCACGGGTCTTACAGGGGGAACACTAGGCTAGTGTCAGGGGTTAGGTTGACAAGCAGAGAGATCTCCATGCCAAGCCAACCCAAGCAGCTCCCTTCCTCCACGTGACCCTCCAAACCCCGAGACCCACTTCCCCTCCCCCTCTGCCCTGTACTCCACCTTCTCCCAAAGGATAAGAATTCACAGGGGCACCTGGAAAATATTGAGCGTGACATGTGCCCGGGCTTCTGGCGCACAACTGAAGCCTGAGAGCCTGGCTAGCGAGGCCTGCGGGAAGAAAGACCCCGGTGGTAGCGAATTTGTGGACAAATGTAGTCGAGGCCAAGTGGCCTTCCCAAGTAGACCCACCAGTGCGACCCATGCCCATCCCCAGTAGTCCCAACCCTGCGCACAAAGGATGCTCAGGGGTTCCACGCAGGGTTGCAGTGCGGTGGCCACTTCCGGACCCTTGTGATTCAGTAAAGAAGGGGTCACAACCTTCGGAACCTTCCCGGAGTGTGCCTGCCACTGACCCACCGGATCTTTGTCCCAGTGAAGCACTCCACTTGAGCAGGACAGAGGTTGCTCCCAAGGAAGAGATGCGGTGCAGACAAGCCACAGGCCAGCAAGAGTCAGAAGATACAAAGAAGGAACTCAAAGCTCACGGCTGGGATCTCTGCGGGTCGTCGGCAGCAGCGTTCACGCTGAACCAGGGCATCAAGGGAATCAAGCACTGCCTAGCTACACTTGCGGGTTTGGTGGAAAGTGGCCAAGTTGGTGAAGAGCCCAGCTGAAGATGAGATGGGTGGTCTGTGAGCTGGACTATGGATGGGGATGAGGATAATGGGATATTGGTGCCAATGTGGCTGCTGCTGTGGATGATGATGAGAATGATGATCATGAGGAGGAGGAGGAGGAGGAGGAGGAGGAAGAGGAGGAGGTTGAGGATGAGAAGGAGGAGGAGGAGGAGGAGGAGGAGGAGGAGGAGGAGGAGGGTGATCTGAAAGTTTCACAGCCACCACTGCACACCGACCACTGTTTGCACGCCAAAGGCAGGCGCGGAAGGCTCGGTGGGGGCAGGGAAAAGGGTGACTGCCATTTCTGTAGCCACAGTGCCATCCAGCGGAAGGCGTTATGTGAAAAGCCCAGGCAGCCGAGCTGTGTCTTCTGCCCTGCGCAGGGAACAGCGAGGCTGTGTTGGGCCGAATGGGTTCTGCCCAAGGCGCAGGAGGTCTCCTCCACTGGGCTTCAGAGGCCTCTGAGGGCCGCGTGGCTGCCAGTGCGACCCTGTGGCGAAAGTCGTGCGCTCTGGGAAGGCCGGACACAGCAGGCAGCTCCCAGACTGTCCAGCCCAGGGAGCGCAGCTCCCCCCGTCAGCCATTTTGGGGGTGGGCCCAGAGGAATTCTGCAACTTCTCCTCCGGTGTCCCTGCTGGGGAGTGCCGGGGCGCCCTGCCTGCGGCTGCACTGGGGTCACGTGGCCCCCTTCCTCACCGGAAGCTGAGGGTCTTCGAGGTTCTGGGGCCGGGGCCATTTGCACCGGGCACTCCCAGGGGCGGCCATCTCGTGCTGCCCCTGGGGTTTCTGAGGGCCTTGCCCAGCTGCAGAACCAGGGTCCAGTCTCCCGCGGAGAGCACACAAGAAGGCACGGCCCGGAGCCCATTGCCCGTGTGCGCCCTCAGGACAACAAACCCACCCCAGCCCCACCCCGCGCCGTCCCCACTGGGCCAGTTGCTTCCAGCCCTGTGGCTGTCTCCATCCTCTTGAGACCTGGTAACGGGCTTTGAGCGAAACCATCTCCGCTTGGTGGCAGTATGGCTCCATCGATGCCAACTCAGCGCCTAACCCTGCCCCCACTACACCATCAGGCCTTAGCTCTCCTCCCCTTCTAATGTAAAACCGAAAGCAAAACCAGAGCAACACAGACAGTCCCGTGAAAGAGGAGAGAAAAGGAAAGGAAGCAACCACCCAGCGGCAACCACGTGGACCACCGAATGCACAGGACAAAAGGACCACTGGCCACGAGGCTGGAGCCCCTGCAGTCCTTTCCTCTTCCTTTCCTCCAGCCCCCTCTTTCTTGACTCCTGCTCTTGGGAGAAGTAAAAGGCAAAGGATACACCAAGCAACCTGCCTGGGTGACATTGCCTGAGGGTCTAAACCACAGGATTTCTCCTGGACCAGGTGGTGGCCACCATGCTGGTGGCGAAAACCTCGCTGGCTTGCAAGTCACTTTGTTGCAGGACTCCGCTTCCTTTTCAAGGCCTGGAGCTTCAGCTTGAGGCCGCCACCTCGGGCTGGCCCAACAGTGCAGCCAGAAGTGGCTGGCCCAACCTGGAGGCGCCCCTAACATGGGGTGCCATGGACTGACTCTGGGCAGGCTGGCCTTGCCCTCACACAGGAACCTTGCAAGGCTAACAAACATCGCCAGTCACAGAGCCCCACACAGGGCCGTGATTCTCTGTAGGATGGGCACAGACTCTGCTCCCACTTGGAGACCCCATTTCCCTGGCTAAACAAGGGAGGCTTCAGGTTTACACCAGCAGCCTGGGCCCACCTGCTGACAGAGGACTATCTAGTGGAACACAGAATGGCTGCGTGTCGCTTTTTGCGAGCCCCTCTGGGAATGCGTGTTTCAGCCATTCTCAGAGTACTTTGCTGCAGGCAGGGGGTGCGGGTGGGGTGGGGGGAGAGTGGTGCGAGGGTATATAGGGAAGCAGAGTTGACAGCACGTGCCAGTATGTTTCTGGTTGTGTGAGGGTGTGCTGTGTGTGGCGGTGTAGGAAGATAGAGTGTGCGCGTCTCTGTGTGTGTGTGTGTCTCTGTGGTGTGTGTGTCTCTGTGTGTTTGTGTACCCGAGCCCATGCTCTCTCACCTGCCTATGGAGCTTCCTGCCCGTGGGCATGTGTTGCCGTGGGTATCCGGCTATGGGTGCTTGATTGCCTGGTTTTGTGCGTGGTGGCCAGCACCAACCTGCCTGGGCTTGGGGACAGGGAGGCGACCGCTCGTAAGTATACAGTGAAATCTATACTCTTCGGATCACGCCATTGGATTGTGAACCAACGGCAAGCAGGGAGCACCTTGAGGAGGCTCCTACTGGCTCATGTCCGGACTTGAAGGGCTTCCATAAGGAGAACAACTGCTCGGAATGGAAAGTCAAGGGATAATTTTGCAAGCCTGGAGTTCGTCATGCTGTTTCATTGCGAAGCAACTCCTGGATCTTCCTTGGGTTGGTTGATGTTTAGTTCTCTGGGTTTTCCCGGAGGATGGCAATGACCTCCACCGCTGGAGAAGGGAAAAGGTGTCGAGGGGGAAGGGGAAGAGTCCAAACTGAACCACACGACTGCCTTCTCCTACACTTGTGCCTCCCCCTGGACCAAAGAGCAGACGTGAAAGGAGGCCGCTGAGGACACTGGGCCAGTGAAGGGAACAGAGGGAAGCAGTAACTGCCCACCACCACCACCACCGTCACCAGCACCAACACCTCAACCACCATGGCCCTGACAACCACCGCGTTGCCGTGGTTCCAGTGCAGGGGCGCTTCACTGTGTATCTCTTGCAACCTGCACAGGGAGTGACAGGGAGACACTAGCTGCCGGGAGACCAAAAGACAGGCAACAAGGTAGCCCCTTGATCTGGGCAGGGGGGCGGGGGCGGGGTGGTCCCTCCTGAGTGCCATCAAGGGCTCCGACTCAGCAGTAGGCCCGCCGGGCCTACACAATGCAAAAGGAGAGTCAAGGCCACGTCTGACACCCTGAGTATGTCATGGGTCCACTGCAAAGGGCCAAAGAGCCCTGGGATGCACTCAGGGCACAGAAAGGTTAGGAAGACCCCTGGGAACTCTAGGTTAATAGGGGGAGGTAAGGGCCATGAGAGGGTTGAGGTAACCCCTGATGGCAATTAAGAGATGGATGTGAGGGAATGCCCCTTACTCTCCCAGTCCAGGGGGGCATTTTCCCTTCCTAAGGGAGACTACATATATTGTCCAGGTTGAGCTTCCCAGGCACGCACCCAACCCTGCCTTTTGTCCAGAGGGAAGAACTGAAAGTAAGGCAGTGAGTGGAAGGCAGGAGCCGAACGTGGAGAGCAAGCTGAAATCAAAAGAAAGAACCATGATGGAGGCGAAGCAGGAAGGCCATCCCCAGGGCACTGTGTCCCAGGGTGGCAGATGGAACCAGCCGAAGCCTCCTGGGGCTTGCTGAGGGAAGAGCCATCAGCCAAGGCTGAGTCTCAGCCCCTCAGGCAAGGGGCAGAACCGTGTCCAGAGAGAGGTCTGTTTGGCGATGCTGCAGTGCCCACCTGGGAAGTGGAAGTACCGATAGAAAAGGGAAGGAAGAAGAACAGGGAACAAGGAAGGTAGGGCAACCGTCGGGTCCACGGAGACGGGCAGAGTGGGTACGAGTGCGAGGGCTTGCGCAGGCGTGCTGTCCTGAATGTAACCATGTGCGGGGTGGTGGGGGTGTGCGTGTGCGAGCCCGAGTGATTTCAGTAACATTAAACCCTGGCGAACACCGGCAAAGTGCGAAGCGATGCTGCGAGTAGGGATTCCACCACTTGCTGCTCCCAATCCCGGCCCTCCTTCCTCCCTGCATTTTTCCCAGATCAGTGACCCATGTACCCTGATGTTTCATGCCTGGGAAAGATGCCCCTTTAGGCCCTACCCGACAGGAAGGTGGTGACTTTTGTTGTCGCGGGATGTTTTCTGTGTGATTGTTTTTTCTCACCAATTTCAAAGGTGGGCCTACTTCCTGGGACAGCTTGGCCTACAAAAAGGGTTCCAAGCAGACAGTCCACTCCTCAATTCTAAGGGTCCTTATGATACTTCAGCGTGTGCGGAATCCCTGGGACGCGGATGGTCTTTCCTTTGGAGCGCCCTCCTGCTCCCTCTACACACCCAGGAAGACTTTAGAAGAACAAAGAAAAGAAACGCTGAGGAAACTGTAAAAGAGCCTCACGGTCACCTTCCACATTGGTCTCGCGCCAGGTTCTGGGTGGCACGGGCATGACATCATTGAACCCTCACGCCACGGTGACCGCCTGCTTTCCTTTGCATCTGCGGACACAGAATGTCACCAGCCTCTTCAGTAAGCAGAGTCTGTAGCCCTGCCATCAGGCCTCAGACACTGCAGCTGACCCCAAGGGTGGTCCCTGAGGGCAATTCAGGATGGAGAAAAGCAGGATACTCGCCCTGGAAAGTTCAGATGCATATCTAGGAATGATTTCAATGGACCAAGACTCTTGTGTCTTCCCATAATCAGAAACGCGCTCAGTTCTCTGAATTCAGATGTCTGGGTGAGGTTTTGGTGGTGGTGGTGGTGCTGCTGATGCTGGCGCTGGTGGTGATGGTGCTCTGTTGATTTCACTGTTTTGGTTTTTGTCTTTGTGATCAGCAGCAATCTTTTGGTATTCCCCAACATGTATCTATGTTTTCCATTTAATTCAACGAAAACTCCTAAACAGCCTGGCTCCTTCCTCCCGTACTTCTTCAGAACCCTTCCACAGCGCTTTGTGAATGGGTGTCGCCGAGTCTGTAGTCTTCAGTAAGATCCCCGAATAAAAGGTTCCTCTCGGCTTTTACGTTGTACCTTTTTCTTCTCTCCACACATCCTAGTAGGCTCTGGATAAAGGCCCAGATCCCTCGTTTTGAGGCTCTTCCTGGAAACGCATCATTCCCTGAAGGTGTTGAGTGGTTCTTCAGAAGTGGTTTCTGAGATGTGTGCATGTGCCTGTATGTGTTTCCGTGCATGAGTGTGTGTGTGTGTGTGTGTGTGTGACTGTGTGACTGTGTGACTGTGTGTGTGTGTGTGTGTGTGTGTTTACCGGGGACCCATAATTTCCCCTGCAGGATCTCACGGGTCTTACAGGGGGAACACTAGGCTAGTGTCAGGGGTTAGGTTGACAAGCAGAGAGATCTCCATGCCAAGCCAACCCAAGCAGCTCCCTTCCTCCACGTGACCCTCCAAACCCCGAGACCCACTTCCCCTCCCCCTCTGCCCTGTACTCCACCTTCTCCCAAAGGATAAGAATTCACAGGGGCACCTGGAAAATATTGAGCGTGACATGTGCCCGGGCTTCTGGCGCACAACTGAAGCCTGAGAGCCTGGCTAGCGAGGCCTGCGGGAAGAAAGACCCCGGTGGTAGCGAATTTGTGGACAAATGTAGTCGAGGCCAAGTGGCCTTCCCCAAGTAGACCCACCAGTGCGACCCATGCCATCCCCAGTAGTCCCAACCCTGCGCACAAAGGATGCTCAGGGGTTCCACGCAGGGTTGCAGTGCGGTGGCCACTTCCGGACCCTTGTGATTCAAGTAAAGAAGGGGTCACAACCTTCGGAACCTTCCCGGAGTGTGCCTGCCACTGACCCACCGGATCTTTGTCCCAGTGAAGCACTCCACTTGAGCAGGACAGAGGTTGCTCCCAAGGAAGAGATGCGGTGCAGACAAGCCACAGGCCAGCAAGAGTCAGAAGATACAAAGAAGGAACTCAAAGCTCACGGCTGGGATCTCTGCGGGTCGTCGGCAGCAGCGTTCACGCTGAACCAGGGCATCAAGGGAATCAAGCACTGCCTAGCTACACTTGCGGGTTTGGTGGAAAGTGGCCAAGTTGGTGAAGAGCCCAGCTGAAGATGAGATGGGTGGTCTGTGAGCTGGACTATGGATGGGGATGAGGATAATGGGATATTGGTGCCAATGTGGCTGCTGCTGTGGATGATGATGAGAATGATGATCATGAGGAGGAGGAGGAGGAGGAGGAGGAGGAAGAGGAGGAGGTTGAGGATGAGAAGGAGGAGGAGGAGGAGGAGGAGGAGGAGGAGGAGGAGGGTGATCTGAAAGTTTCACAGCCACCACTGCACACCGACCACTGTTTGCACGCCAAAGGCAGGCGCGGAAGGCTCGGTGGGGGCAGGGAAAAGGGTGACTGCCATTTCTGTAGCCACAGTGCCATCCAGCGGAAGGCGTTATGTGAAAAGCCCAGGCAGCCGAGCTGTGTCTTCTGCCCTGCGCAGGGAACAGCGAGGCTGTGTTGGGCCGAATGGGTTCTGCCCAAGGCGCAGGAGGTCTCCTCCACTGGGCTTCAGAGGCCTCTGAGGGCCGCGTGGCTGCCAGTGCGACCCTGTGGCGAAAGTCGTGCGCTCTGGGAAGGCCGGACACAGCAGGCAGCTCCCAGACTGTCCAGCCCAGGGAGCGCAGCTCCCCCCGTCAGCCATTTTGGGGGTGGGCCCAGAGGAATTCTGCAACTTCTCCTCCGGTGTCCCTGCTGGGGAGTGCCGGGGCGCCCTGCCTGCGGCTGCACTGGGGTCACGTGGCCCCCTTCCTCACCGGAAGCTGAGGGTCTTCGAGGTTCTGGGGCCGGGGCCATTTGCACCGGGCACTCCCAGGGGCGGCCATCTCGTGCTGCCCCTGGGGTTTCTGAGGGCCTTGCCCAGCTGCAGAACCAGGGTCCAGTCTCCCGCGGAGAGCACACAAGAAGGCACGGCCCGGAGCCCATTGCCCGTGTGCGCCCTCAGGACAACAAACCCACCCCAGCCCCACCCCGCGCCGTCCCCACTGGGCCAGTTGCTTCCAGCCCTGTGGCTGTCTCCATCCTCTTGAGACCTGGTAACGGGCTTTGAGCGAAACCATCTCCGCTTGGTGGCAGTATGGCTCCATCGATGCCAACTCAGCGCCTAACCCTGCCCCCACTACACCATCAGGCCTTAGCTCTCCTCCCCTTCTAATGTAAAACCGAAAGCAAAACCAGAGCAACACAGACAGTCCCGTGAAAGAGGAGAGAAAAGGAAAGGAAGCAACCACCCAGCGGCAACCACGTGGACCACCGAATGCACAGGACAAAAGGACCACTGGCCACGAGGCTGGAGCCCCTGCAGTCCTTTCCTCTTCCTTTCCTCCAGCCCCCTCTTTCTTGACTCCTGCTCTTGGGAGAAGTAAAAGGCAAAGGATACACCAAGCAACCTGCCTGGGTGACATTGCCTGAGGGTCTAAACCACAGGATTTCTCCTGGACCAGGTGGTGGCCACCATGCTGGTGGCGAAAACCTCGCTGGCTTGCAAGTCACTTTGTTGCAGGACTCCGCTTCCTTTTCAAGGCCTGGAGCTTCAGCTTGAGGCCGCCACCTCGGGCTGGCCCAACAGTGCAGCCAGAAGTGGCTGGCCCAACCTGGAGGCGCCCCTAACATGGGGTGCCATGGACTGACTCTGGGCAGGCTGGCCTTGCCCTCACACAGGAACCTTGCAAGGCTAACAAACATCGCCAGTCACAGAGCCCCACACAGGGCCGTGATTCTCTGTAGGATGGGCACAGACTCTGCTCCCACTTGGAGACCCCATTTCCCTGGCTAAACAAGGGAGGCTTCAGGTTTACACCAGCAGCCTGGGCCCACCTGCTGACAGAGGACTATCTAGTGGAACACAGAATGGCTGCGTGTCGCTTTTTGCGAGCCCCTCTGGGAATGCGTGTTTCAGCCATTCTCAGAGTACTTTGCTGCAGGCAGGGGGTGCGGGTGGGGTGGGGGGAGAGTGGTGCGAGGGTATATAGGGAAGCAGAGTTGACAGCACGTGCCAGTATGTTTCTGGTTGTGTGAGGGTGTGCTGTGTGTGGCGGTGTAGGAAGATAGAGTGTGCGCGTCTCTGTGTGTGTGTGTGTCTCTGTGGTGTGTGTGTCTCTGTGTGTTTGTGTACCCGAGCCCATGCTCTCTCACCTGCCTATGGAGCTTCCTGCCCGTGGGCATGTGTTGCCGTGGGTATCCGGCTATGGGTGCTTGATTGCCTGGTTTTGTGCGTGGTGGCCAGCACCAACCTGCCTGGGCTTGGGGACAGGGAGGCGACCGCTCGTAAGTATACAGTGAAATCTATACTCTTCGGATCACGCCATTGGATTGTGAACCAACGGCAAGCAGGGAGCACCTTGAGGAGGCTCCTACTGGCTCATGTCCGGACTTGAAGGGCTTCCATAAGGAGAACAACTGCTCGGAATGGAAAGTCAAGGGATAATTTTGCAAGCCTGGAGTTCGTCATGCTGTTTCATTGCGAAGCAACTCCTGGATCTTCCTTGGGTTGGTTGATGTTTAGTTCTCTGGGTTTTCCCGGAGGATGGCAATGACCTCCACCGCTGGAGAAGGGAAAAGGTGTCGAGGGGGAAGGGGAAGAGTCCAAACTGAACCACACGACTGCCTTCTCCTACACTTGTGCCTCCCCCTGGACCAAAGAGCAGACGTGAAAGGAGGCCGCTGAGGACACTGGGCCAGTGAAGGGAACAGAGGGAAGCAGTAACTGCCCACCACCACCACCACCGTCACCAGCACCAACACCTCAACCACCATGGCCCTGACAACCACCGCGTTGCCGTGGTTCCAGTGCAGGGGCGCTTCACTGTGTATCTCTTGCAACCTGCACAGGGAGTGACAGGGAGACACTAGCTGCCGGGAGACCAAAAGACAGGCAACAAGGTAGCCCCTTGATCTGGGCAGGGGGGCGGGGGCGGGGTGGTCCCTCCTGAGTGCCATCAAGGGCTCCGACTCAGCAGTAGGCCCGCCGGGCCTACACAATGCAAAAGGAGAGTCAAGGCCACGTCTGACACCCTGAGTATGTCATGGGTCCACTGCAAAGGGCCAAAGAGCCCTGGGATGCACTCAGGGCACAGAAAGGTTAGGAAGACCCCTGGGAACTCTAGGTTAATAGGGGGAGGTAAGGGCCATGAGAGGGTTGAGGTAACCCCTGATGGCAATTAAGAGATGGATGTGAGGGAATGCCCCTTACTCTCCCAGTCCAGGGGGGCATTTTCCCTTCCTAAGGGAGACTACATATATTGTCCAGGTTGAGCTTCCCAGGCACGCACCCAACCCTGCCTTTTGTCCAGAGGGAAGAACTGAAAGTAAGGCAGTGAGTGGAAGGCAGGAGCCGAACGTGGAGAGCAAGCTGAAATCAAAAGAAAGAACCATGATGGAGGCGAAGCAGGAAGGCCATCCCCAGGGCACTGTGTCCCAGGGTGGCAGATGGAACCAGCCGAAGCCTCCTGGGGCTTGCTGAGGGAAGAGCCATCAGCCAAGGCTGAGTCTCAGCCCCTCAGGCAAGGGGCAGAACCGTGTCCAGAGAGAGGTCTGTTTGGCGATGCTGCAGTGCCCACCTGGGAAGTGGAAGTACCGATAGAAAAGGGAAGGAAGAAGAACAGGGAACAAGGAAGGTAGGGCAACCGTCGGGTCCACGGAGACGGGCAGAGTGGGTACGAGTGCGAGGGCTTGCGCAGGCGTGCTGTCCTGAATGTAACCATGTGCGGGGTGGTGGGGGTGTGCGTGTGCGAGCCCGAGTGATTTCAGTAACATTAAACCCTGGCGAACACCGGCAAAGTGCGAAGCGATGCTGCGAGTAGGGATTCCACCACTTGCTGCTCCCAATCCCGGCCCTCCTTCCTCCCTGCATTTTTCCCAGATCAGTGACCCATGTACCCTGATGTTTCATGCCTGGGAAAGATGCCCCTTTAGGCCCTACCCGACAGGAAGGTGGTGACTTTTGTTGTCGCGGGATGTTTTCTGTGTGATTGTTTTTTCTCACCAATTTCAAAGGTGGGCCTACTTCCTGGGACAGCTTGGCCTACAAAAAGGGTTCCAAGCAGACAGTCCACTCCTCAATTCTAAGGGTCCTTATGATACTTCAGCGTGTGCGGAATCCCTGGGACGCGGATGGTCTTTCCTTTGGAGCGCCCTCCTGCTCCCTCTACACACCCAGGAAGACTTTAGAAGAACAAAGAAAAGAAACGCTGAGGAAACTGTAAAAGAGCCTCACGGTCACCTTCCACATTGGTCTCGCGCCAGGTTCTGGGTGGCACGGGCATGACATCATTGAACCCTCACGCCACGGTGACCGCCTGCTTTCCTTTGCATCTGCGGACACAGAATGTCACCAGCCTCTTCAGTAAGCAGAGTCTGTAGCCCTGCCATCAGGCCTCAGACACTGCAGCTGACCCCAAGGGTGGTCCCTGAGGGCAATTCAGGATGGAGAAAAGCAGGATACTCGCCCTGGAAAGTTCAGATGCATATCTAGGAATGATTTCAATGGACCAAGACTCTTGTGTCTTCCCATAATCAGAAACGCGCTCAGTTCTCTGAATTCAGATGTCTGGGTGAGGTTTTGGTGGTGGTGGTGGTGCTGCTGATGCTGGCGCTGGTGGTGATGGTGCTCTGTTGATTTCACTGTTTTGGTTTTTGTCTTTGTGATCAGCAGCAATCTTTTGGTATTCCCCAACATGTATCTATGTTTTCCATTTAATTCAACGAAAACTCCTAAACAGCCTGGCTCCTTCCTCCCGTACTTCTTCAGAACCCTTCCACAGCGCTTTGTGAATGGGTGTCGCCGAGTCTGTAGTCTTCAGTAAGATCCCCGAATAAAAGGTTCCTCTCGGCTTTTACGTTGTACCTTTTTCTTCTCTCCACACATCCTAGTAGGCTCTGGATAAAGGCCCAGATCCCTCGTTTTGAGGCTCTTCCTGGAAACGCATCATTCCCTGAAGGTGTTGAGTGGTTCTTCAGAAGTGGTTTCTGAGATGTGTGCATGTGCCTGTATGTGTTTCCGTGCATGAGTGTGTGTGTGTGTGTGTGTGTGTGACTGTGTGACTGTGTGACTGTGTGTGTGTGTGTGTGTGTGTGTTTACCGGGGACCCATAATTTCCCCTGCAGGATCTCACGGGTCTTACAGGGGGAACACTAGGCTAGTGTCAGGGGTTAGGTTGACAAGCAGAGAGATCTCCATGCCAAGCCAACCCAAGCAGCTCCCTTCCTCCACGTGACCCTCCAAACCCCGAGACCCACTTCCCCTCCCCCTCTGCCCTGTACTCCACCTTCTCCCAAAGGATAAGAATTCACAGGGGCACCTGGAAAATATTGAGCGTGACATGTGCCCGGGCTTCTGGCGCACAACTGAAGCCTGAGAGCCTGGCTAGCGAGGCCTGCGGGAAGAAAGACCCCGGTGGTAGCGAATTTGTGGACAAATGTAGTCGAGGCCAAGTGGCCTTCCCCAAGTAGACCCACCAGTGCGACCCATGCCATCCCCAGTAGTCCCAACCCTGCGCACAAAGGATGCTCAGGGGTTCCACGCAGGGTTGCAGTGCGGTGGCCACTTCCGGACCCTTGTGATTCAAGTAAAGAAGGGGTCACAACCTTCGGAACCTTCCCGGAGTGTGCCTGCCACTGACCCACCGGATCTTTGTCCCAGTGAAGCACTCCACTTGAGCAGGACAGAGGTTGCTCCCAAGGAAGAGATGCGGTGCAGACAAGCCACAGGCCAGCAAGAGTCAGAAGATACAAAGAAGGAACTCAAAGCTCACGGCTGGGATCTCTGCGGGTCGTCGGCAGCAGCGTTCACGCTGAACCAGGGCATCAAGGGAATCAAGCACTGCCTAGCTACACTTGCGGGTTTGGTGGAAAGTGGCCAAGTTGGTGAAGAGCCCAGCTGAAGATGAGATGGGTGGTCTGTGAGCTGGACTATGGATGGGGATGAGGATAATGGGATATTGGTGCCAATGTGGCTGCTGCTGTGGATGATGATGAGAATGATGATCATGAGGAGGAGGAGGAGGAGGAGGAGGAGGAAGAGGAGGAGGTTGAGGATGAGAAGGAGGAGGAGGAGGAGGAGGAGGAGGAGGAGGAGGAGGGTGATCTGAAAGTTTCACAGCCACCACTGCACACCGACCACTGTTTGCACGCCAAAGGCAGGCGCGGAAGGCTCGGTGGGGGCAGGGAAAAGGGTGACTGCCATTTCTGTAGCCACAGTGCCATCCAGCGGAAGGCGTTATGTGAAAAGCCCAGGCAGCCGAGCTGTGTCTTCTGCCCTGCGCAGGGAACAGCGAGGCTGTGTTGGGCCGAATGGGTTCTGCCCAAGGCGCAGGAGGTCTCCTCCACTGGGCTTCAGAGGCCTCTGAGGGCCGCGTGGCTGCCAGTGCGACCCTGTGGCGAAAGTCGTGCGCTCTGGGAAGGCCGGACACAGCAGGCAGCTCCCAGACTGTCCAGCCCAGGGAGCGCAGCTCCCCCCGTCAGCCATTTTGGGGGTGGGCCCAGAGGAATTCTGCAACTTCTCCTCCGGTGTCCCTGCTGGGGAGTGCCGGGGCGCCCTGCCTGCGGCTGCACTGGGGTCACGTGGCCCCCTTCCTCACCGGAAGCTGAGGGTCTTCGAGGTTCTGGGGCCGGGGCCATTTGCACCGGGCACTCCCAGGGGCGGCCATCTCGTGCTGCCCCTGGGGTTTCTGAGGGCCTTGCCCAGCTGCAGAACCAGGGTCCAGTCTCCCGCGGAGAGCACACAAGAAGGCACGGCCCGGAGCCCATTGCCCGTGTGCGCCCTCAGGACAACAAACCCACCCCAGCCCCACCCCGCGCCGTCCCCACTGGGCCAGTTGCTTCCAGCCCTGTGGCTGTCTCCATCCTCTTGAGACCTGGTAACGGGCTTTGAGCGAAACCATCTCCGCTTGGTGGCAGTATGGCTCCATCGATGCCAACTCAGCGCCTAACCCTGCCCCCACTACACCATCAGGCCTTAGCTCTCCTCCCCTTCTAATGTAAAACCGAAAGCAAAACCAGAGCAACACAGACAGTCCCGTGAAAGAGGAGAGAAAAGGAAAGGAAGCAACCACCCAGCGGCAACCACGTGGACCACCGAATGCACAGGACAAAAGGACCACTGGCCACGAGGCTGGAGCCCCTGCAGTCCTTTCCTCTTCCTTTCCTCCAGCCCCCTCTTTCTTGACTCCTGCTCTTGGGAGAAGTAAAAGGCAAAGGATACACCAAGCAACCTGCCTGGGTGACATTGCCTGAGGGTCTAAACCACAGGATTTCTCCTGGACCAGGTGGTGGCCACCATGCTGGTGGCGAAAACCTCGCTGGCTTGCAAGTCACTTTGTTGCAGGACTCCGCTTCCTTTTCAAGGCCTGGAGCTTCAGCTTGAGGCCGCCACCTCGGGCTGGCCCAACAGTGCAGCCAGAAGTGGCTGGCCCAACCTGGAGGCGCCCCTAACATGGGGTGCCATGGACTGACTCTGGGCAGGCTGGCCTTGCCCTCACACAGGAACCTTGCAAGGCTAACAAACATCGCCAGTCACAGAGCCCCACACAGGGCCGTGATTCTCTGTAGGATGGGCACAGACTCTGCTCCCACTTGGAGACCCCATTTCCCTGGCTAAACAAGGGAGGCTTCAGGTTTACACCAGCAGCCTGGGCCCACCTGCTGACAGAGGACTATCTAGTGGAACACAGAATGGCTGCGTGTCGCTTTTTGCGAGCCCCTCTGGGAATGCGTGTTTCAGCCATTCTCAGAGTACTTTGCTGCAGGCAGGGGGTGCGGGTGGGGTGGGGGGAGAGTGGTGCGAGGGTATATAGGGAAGCAGAGTTGACAGCACGTGCCAGTATGTTTCTGGTTGTGTGAGGGTGTGCTGTGTGTGGCGGTGTAGGAAGATAGAGTGTGCGCGTCTCTGTGTGTGTGTGTGTCTCTGTGGTGTGTGTGTCTCTGTGTGTTTGTGTACCCGAGCCCATGCTCTCTCACCTGCCTATGGAGCTTCCTGCCCGTGGGCATGTGTTGCCGTGGGTATCCGGCTATGGGTGCTTGATTGCCTGGTTTTGTGCGTGGTGGCCAGCACCAACCTGCCTGGGCTTGGGGACAGGGAGGCGACCGCTCGTAAGTATACAGTGAAATCTATACTCTTCGGATCACGCCATTGGATTGTGAACCAACGGCAAGCAGGGAGCACCTTGAGGAGGCTCCTACTGGCTCATGTCCGGACTTGAAGGGCTTCCATAAGGAGAACAACTGCTCGGAATGGAAAGTCAAGGGATAATTTTGCAAGCCTGGAGTTCGTCATGCTGTTTCATTGCGAAGCAACTCCTGGATCTTCCTTGGGTTGGTTGATGTTTAGTTCTCTGGGTTTTCCCGGAGGATGGCAATGACCTCCACCGCTGGAGAAGGGAAAAGGTGTCGAGGGGGAAGGGGAAGAGTCCAAACTGAACCACACGACTGCCTTCTCCTACACTTGTGCCTCCCCCTGGACCAAAGAGCAGACGTGAAAGGAGGCCGCTGAGGACACTGGGCCAGTGAAGGGAACAGAGGGAAGCAGTAACTGCCCACCACCACCACCACCGTCACCAGCACCAACACCTCAACCACCATGGCCCTGACAACCACCGCGTTGCCGTGGTTCCAGTGCAGGGGCGCTTCACTGTGTATCTCTTGCAACCTGCACAGGGAGTGACAGGGAGACACTAGCTGCCGGGAGACCAAAAGACAGGCAACAAGGTAGCCCCTTGATCTGGGCAGGGGGGCGGGGGCGGGGTGGTCCCTCCTGAGTGCCATCAAGGGCTCCGACTCAGCAGTAGGCCCGCCGGGCCTACACAATGCAAAAGGAGAGTCAAGGCCACGTCTGACACCCTGAGTATGTCATGGGTCCACTGCAAAGGGCCAAAGAGCCCTGGGATGCACTCAGGGCACAGAAAGGTTAGGAAGACCCCTGGGAACTCTAGGTTAATAGGGGGAGGTAAGGGCCATGAGAGGGTTGAGGTAACCCCTGATGGCAATTAAGAGATGGATGTGAGGGAATGCCCCTTACTCTCCCAGTCCAGGGGGGCATTTTCCCTTCCTAAGGGAGACTACATATATTGTCCAGGTTGAGCTTCCCAGGCACGCACCCAACCCTGCCTTTTGTCCAGAGGGAAGAACTGAAAGTAAGGCAGTGAGTGGAAGGCAGGAGCCGAACGTGGAGAGCAAGCTGAAATCAAAAGAAAGAACCATGATGGAGGCGAAGCAGGAAGGCCATCCCCAGGGCACTGTGTCCCAGGGTGGCAGATGGAACCAGCCGAAGCCTCCTGGGGCTTGCTGAGGGAAGAGCCATCAGCCAAGGCTGAGTCTCAGCCCCTCAGGCAAGGGGCAGAACCGTGTCCAGAGAGAGGTCTGTTTGGCGATGCTGCAGTGCCCACCTGGGAAGTGGAAGTACCGATAGAAAAGGGAAGGAAGAAGAACAGGGAACAAGGAAGGTAGGGCAACCGTCGGGTCCACGGAGACGGGCAGAGTGGGTACGAGTGCGAGGGCTTGCGCAGGCGTGCTGTCCTGAATGTAACCATGTGCGGGGTGGTGGGGGTGTGCGTGTGCGAGCCCGAGTGATTTCAGTAACATTAAACCCTGGCGAACACCGGCAAAGTGCGAAGCGATGCTGCGAGTAGGGATTCCACCACTTGCTGCTCCCAATCCCGGCCCTCCTTCCTCCCTGCATTTTTCCCAGATCAGTGACCCATGTACCCTGATGTTTCATGCCTGGGAAAGATGCCCCTTTAGGCCCTACCCGACAGGAAGGTGGTGACTTTTGTTGTCGCGGGATGTTTTCTGTGTGATTGTTTTTTCTCACCAATTTCAAAGGTGGGCCTACTTCCTGGGACAGCTTGGCCTACAAAAAGGGTTCCAAGCAGACAGTCCACTCCTCAATTCTAAGGGTCCTTATGATACTTCAGCGTGTGCGGAATCCCTGGGACGCGGATGGTCTTTCCTTTGGAGCGCCCTCCTGCTCCCTCTACACACCCAGGAAGACTTTAGAAGAACAAAGAAAAGAAACGCTGAGGAAACTGTAAAAGAGCCTCACGGTCACCTTCCACATTGGTCTCGCGCCAGGTTCTGGGTGGCACGGGCATGACATCATTGAACCCTCACGCCACGGTGACCGCCTGCTTTCCTTTGCATCTGCGGACACAGAATGTCACCAGCCTCTTCAGTAAGCAGAGTCTGTAGCCCTGCCATCAGGCCTCAGACACTGCAGCTGACCCCAAGGGTGGTCCCTGAGGGCAATTCAGGATGGAGAAAAGCAGGATACTCGCCCTGGAAAGTTCAGATGCATATCTAGGAATGATTTCAATGGACCAAGACTCTTGTGTCTTCCCATAATCAGAAACGCGCTCAGTTCTCTGAATTCAGATGTCTGGGTGAGGTTTTGGTGGTGGTGGTGGTGCTGCTGATGCTGGCGCTGGTGGTGATGGTGCTCTGTTGATTTCACTGTTTTGGTTTTTGTCTTTGTGATCAGCAGCAATCTTTTGGTATTCCCCAACATGTATCTATGTTTTCCATTTAATTCAACGAAAACTCCTAAACAGCCTGGCTCCTTCCTCCCGTACTTCTTCAGAACCCTTCCACAGCGCTTTGTGAATGGGTGTCGCCGAGTCTGTAGTCTTCAGTAAGATCCCCGAATAAAAGGTTCCTCTCGGCTTTTACGTTGTACCTTTTTCTTCTCTCCACACATCCTAGTAGGCTCTGGATAAAGGCCCAGATCCCTCGTTTTGAGGCTCTTCCTGGAAACGCATCATTCCCTGAAGGTGTTGAGTGGTTCTTCAGAAGTGGTTTCTGAGATGTGTGCATGTGCCTGTATGTGTTTCCGTGCATGAGTGTGTGTGTGTGTGTGTGTGTGTGTGTGTGTGTGACTGTGTGACTGTGTGTGTGTGTGTGTGTTTACCGGGGACCCATAATTTCCCCTGCAGGATCTCACGGGTCTTACAGGGGGAACACTAGGCTAGTGTCAGGGGTTAGGTTGACAAGCAGAGAGATCTCCATGCCAAGCCAACCCAAGCAGCTCCCTTCCTCCACGTGACCCTCCAAACCCCGAGACCCACTTCCCCTCCCCCTCTGCCCTGTACTCCACCTTCTCCCAAAGGATAAGAATTCACAGGGGCACCTGGAAAATATTGAGCGTGACATGTGCCCGGGCTTCTGGCGCACAACTGAAGCCTGAGAGCCTGGCTAGCGAGGCCTGCGGGAAGAAAGACCCCGGTGGTAGCGAATTTGTGGACAAATGTAGTCGAGGCCAAGTGGCCTTCCCCAAGTAGACCCACCAGTGCGACCCATGCCATCCCCAGTAGTCCCAACCCTGCGCACAAAGGATGCTCAGGGGTTCCACGCAGGGTTGCAGTGCGGTGGCCACTTCCGGACCCTTGTGATTCAAGTAAAGAAGGGGTCACAACCTTCGGAACCTTCCCGGAGTGTGCCTGCCACTGACCCACCGGATCTTTGTCCCAGTGAAGCACTCCACTTGAGCAGGACAGAGGTTGCTCCCAAGGAAGAGATGCGGTGCAGACAAGCCACAGGCCAGCAAGAGTCAGAAGATACAAAGAAGGAACTCAAAGCTCACGGCTGGGATCTCTGCGGGTCGTCGGCAGCAGCGTTCACGCTGAACCAGGGCATCAAGGGAATCAAGCACTGCCTAGCTACACTTGCGGGTTTGGTGGAAAGTGGCCAAGTTGGTGAAGAGCCCAGCTGAAGATGAGATGGGTGGTCTGTGAGCTGGACTATGGATGGGGATGAGGATAATGGGATATTGGTGCCAATGTGGCTGCTGCTGTGGATGATGATGAGAATGATGATCATGAGGAGGAGGAGGAGGAGGAGGAGGAGGAAGAGGAGGAGGTTGAGGATGAGAAGGAGGAGGAGGAGGAGGAGGAGGAGGAGGAGGAGGAGGAGGGTGATCTGAAAGTTTCACAGCCACCACTGCACACCGACCACTGTTTGCACGCCAAAGGCAGGCGCGGAAGGCTCGGTGGGGGCAGGGAAAAGGGTGACTGCCATTTCTGTAGCCACAGTGCCATCCAGCGGAAGGCGTTATGTGAAAAGCCCAGGCAGCCGAGCTGTGTCTTCTGCCCTGCGCAGGGAACAGCGAGGCTGTGTTGGGCCGAATGGGTTCTGCCCAAGGCGCAGGAGGTCTCCTCCACTGGGCTTCAGAGGCCTCTGAGGGCCGCGTGGCTGCCAGTGCGACCCTGTGGCGAAAGTCGTGCGCTCTGGGAAGGCCGGACACAGCAGGCAGCTCCCAGACTGTCCAGCCCAGGGAGCGCAGCTCCCCCCGTCAGCCATTTTGGGGGTGGGCCCAGAGGAATTCTGCAACTTCTCCTCCGGTGTCCCTGCTGGGGAGTGCCGGGGCGCCCTGCCTGCGGCTGCACTGGGGTCACGTGGCCCCCTTCCTCACCGGAAGCTGAGGGTCTTCGAGGTTCTGGGGCCGGGGCCATTTGCACCGGGCACTCCCAGGGGCGGCCATCTCGTGCTGCCCCTGGGGTTTCTGAGGGCCTTGCCCAGCTGCAGAACCAGGGTCCAGTCTCCCGCGGAGAGCACACAAGAAGGCACGGCCCGGAGCCCATTGCCCGTGTGCGCCCTCAGGACAACAAACCCACCCCAGCCCCACCCCGCGCCGTCCCCACTGGGCCAGTTGCTTCCAGCCCTGTGGCTGTCTCCATCCTCTTGAGACCTGGTAACGGGCTTTGAGCGAAACCATCTCCGCTTGGTGGCAGTATGGCTCCATCGATGCCAACTCAGCGCCTAACCCTGCCCCCACTACACCATCAGGCCTTAGCTCTCCTCCCCTTCTAATGTAAAACCGAAAGCAAAACCAGAGCAACACAGACAGTCCCGTGAAAGAGGAGAGAAAAGGAAAGGAAGCAACCACCCAGCGGCAACCACGTGGACCACCGAATGCACAGGACAAAAGGACCACTGGCCACGAGGCTGGAGCCCCTGCAGTCCTTTCCTCTTCCTTTCCTCCAGCCCCCTCTTTCTTGACTCCTGCTCTTGGGAGAAGTAAAAGGCAAAGGATACACCAAGCAACCTGCCTGGGTGACATTGCCTGAGGGTCTAAACCACAGGATTTCTCCTGGACCAGGTGGTGGCCACCATGCTGGTGGCGAAAACCTCGCTGGCTTGCAAGTCACTTTGTTGCAGGACTCCGCTTCCTTTTCAAGGCCTGGAGCTTCAGCTTGAGGCCGCCACCTCGGGCTGGCCCAACAGTGCAGCCAGAAGTGGCTGGCCCAACCTGGAGGCGCCCCTAACATGGGGTGCCATGGACTGACTCTGGGCAGGCTGGCCTTGCCCTCACACAGGAACCTTGCAAGGCTAACAAACATCGCCAGTCACAGAGCCCCACACAGGGCCGTGATTCTCTGTAGGATGGGCACAGACTCTGCTCCCACTTGGAGACCCCATTTCCCTGGCTAAACAAGGGAGGCTTCAGGTTTACACCAGCAGCCTGGGCCCACCTGCTGACAGAGGACTATCTAGTGGAACACAGAATGGCTGCGTGTCGCTTTTTGCGAGCCCCTCTGGGAATGCGTGTTTCAGCCATTCTCAGAGTACTTTGCTGCAGGCAGGGGGTGCGGGTGGGGTGGGGGGAGAGTGGTGCGAGGGTATATAGGGAAGCAGAGTTGACAGCACGTGCCAGTATGTTTCTGGTTGTGTGAGGGTGTGCTGTGTGTGGCGGTGTAGGAAGATAGAGTGTGCGCGTCTCTGTGTGTGTGTGTGTCTCTGTGGTGTGTGTGTCTCTGTGTGTTTGTGTACCCGAGCCCATGCTCTCTCACCTGCCTATGGAGCTTCCTGCCCGTGGGCATGTGTTGCCGTGGGTATCCGGCTATGGGTGCTTGATTGCCTGGTTTTGTGCGTGGTGGCCAGCACCAACCTGCCTGGGCTTGGGGACAGGGAGGCGACCGCTCGTAAGTATACAGTGAAATCTATACTCTTCGGATCACGCCATTGGATTGTGAACCAACGGCAAGCAGGGAGCACCTTGAGGAGGCTCCTACTGGCTCATGTCCGGACTTGAAGGGCTTCCATAAGGAGAACAACTGCTCGGAATGGAAAGTCAAGGGATAATTTTGCAAGCCTGGAGTTCGTCATGCTGTTTCATTGCGAAGCAACTCCTGGATCTTCCTTGGGTTGGTTGATGTTTAGTTCTCTGGGTTTTCCCGGAGGATGGCAATGACCTCCACCGCTGGAGAAGGGAAAAGGTGTCGAGGGGGAAGGGGAAGAGTCCAAACTGAACCACACGACTGCCTTCTCCTACACTTGTGCCTCCCCCTGGACCAAAGAGCAGACGTGAAAGGAGGCCGCTGAGGACACTGGGCCAGTGAAGGGAACAGAGGGAAGCAGTAACTGCCCACCACCACCACCACCGTCACCAGCACCAACACCTCAACCACCATGGCCCTGACAACCACCGCGTTGCCGTGGTTCCAGTGCAGGGGCGCTTCACTGTGTATCTCTTGCAACCTGCACAGGGAGTGACAGGGAGACACTAGCTGCCGGGAGACCAAAAGACAGGCAACAAGGTAGCCCCTTGATCTGGGCAGGGGGGCGGGGGCGGGGTGGTCCCTCCTGAGTGCCATCAAGGGCTCCGACTCAGCAGTAGGCCCGCCGGGCCTACACAATGCAAAAGGAGAGTCAAGGCCACGTCTGACACCCTGAGTATGTCATGGGTCCACTGCAAAGGGCCAAAGAGCCCTGGGATGCACTCAGGGCACAGAAAGGTTAGGAAGACCCCTGGGAACTCTAGGTTAATAGGGGGAGGTAAGGGCCATGAGAGGGTTGAGGTAACCCCTGATGGCAATTAAGAGATGGATGTGAGGGAATGCCCCTTACTCTCCCAGTCCAGGGGGGCATTTTCCCTTCCTAAGGGAGACTACATATATTGTCCAGGTTGAGCTTCCCAGGCACGCACCCAACCCTGCCTTTTGTCCAGAGGGAAGAACTGAAAGTAAGGCAGTGAGTGGAAGGCAGGAGCCGAACGTGGAGAGCAAGCTGAAATCAAAAGAAAGAACCATGATGGAGGCGAAGCAGGAAGGCCATCCCCAGGGCACTGTGTCCCAGGGTGGCAGATGGAACCAGCCGAAGCCTCCTGGGGCTTGCTGAGGGAAGAGCCATCAGCCAAGGCTGAGTCTCAGCCCCTCAGGCAAGGGGCAGAACCGTGTCCAGAGAGAGGTCTGTTTGGCGATGCTGCAGTGCCCACCTGGGAAGTGGAAGTACCGATAGAAAAGGGAAGGAAGAAGAACAGGGAACAAGGAAGGTAGGGCAACCGTCGGGTCCACGGAGACGGGCAGAGTGGGTACGAGTGCGAGGGCTTGCGCAGGCGTGCTGTCCTGAATGTAACCATGTGCGGGGTGGTGGGGGTGTGCGTGTGCGAGCCCGAGTGATTTCAGTAACATTAAACCCTGGCGAACACCGGCAAAGTGCGAAGCGATGCTGCGAGTAGGGATTCCACCACTTGCTGCTCCCAATCCCGGCCCTCCTTCCTCCCTGCATTTTTCCCAGATCAGTGACCCATGTACCCTGATGTTTCATGCCTGGGAAAGATGCCCCTTTAGGCCCTACCCGACAGGAAGGTGGTGACTTTTGTTGTCGCGGGATGTTTTCTGTGTGATTGTTTTTTCTCACCAATTTCAAAGGTGGGCCTACTTCCTGGGACAGCTTGGCCTACAAAAAGGGTTCCAAGCAGACAGTCCACTCCTCAATTCTAAGGGTCCTTATGATACTTCAGCGTGTGCGGAATCCCTGGGACGCGGATGGTCTTTCCTTTGGAGCGCCCTCCTGCTCCCTCTACACACCCAGGAAGACTTTAGAAGAACAAAGAAAAGAAACGCTGAGGAAACTGTAAAAGAGCCTCACGGTCACCTTCCACATTGGTCTCGCGCCAGGTTCTGGGTGGCACGGGCATGACATCATTGAACCCTCACGCCACGGTGACCGCCTGCTTTCCTTTGCATCTGCGGACACAGAATGTCACCAGCCTCTTCAGTAAGCAGAGTCTGTAGCCCTGCCATCAGGCCTCAGACACTGCAGCTGACCCCAAGGGTGGTCCCTGAGGGCAATTCAGGATGGAGAAAAGCAGGATACTCGCCCTGGAAAGTTCAGATGCATATCTAGGAATGATTTCAATGGACCAAGACTCTTGTGTCTTCCCATAATCAGAAACGCGCTCAGTTCTCTGAATTCAGATGTCTGGGTGAGGTTTTGGTGGTGGTGGTGGTGCTGCTGATGCTGGCGCTGGTGGTGATGGTGCTCTGTTGATTTCACTGTTTTGGTTTTTGTCTTTGTGATCAGCAGCAATCTTTTGGTATTCCCCAACATGTATCTATGTTTTCCATTTAATTCAACGAAAACTCCTAAACAGCCTGGCTCCTTCCTCCCGTACTTCTTCAGAACCCTTCCACAGCGCTTTGTGAATGGGTGTCGCCGAGTCTGTAGTCTTCAGTAAGATCCCCGAATAAAAGGTTCCTCTCGGCTTTTACGTTGTACCTTTTTCTTCTCTCCACACATCCTAGTAGGCTCTGGATAAAGGCCCAGATCCCTCGTTTTGAGGCTCTTCCTGGAAACGCATCATTCCCTGAAGGTGTTGAGTGGTTCTTCAGAAGTGGTTTCTGAGATGTGTGCATGTGCCTGTATGTGTTTCCGTGCATGAGTGTGTGTGTGTGTGTGTGTGTGTGACTGTGTGACTGTGTGACTGTGTGTGTGTGTGTGTGTGTGTTTACCGGGGACCCATAATTTCCCCTGCAGGATCTCACGGGTCTTACAGGGGGAACACTAGGCTAGTGTCAGGGGTTAGGTTGACAAGCAGAGAGATCTCCATGCCAAGCCAACCCAAGCAGCTCCCTTCCTCCACGTGACCCTCCAAACCCCGAGACCCACTTCCCCTCCCCCTCTGCCCTGTACTCCACCTTCTCCCAAAGGATAAGAATTCACAGGGGCACCTGGAAAATATTGAGCGTGACATGTGCCCGGGCTTCTGGCGCACAACTGAAGCCTGAGAGCCTGGCTAGCGAGGCCTGCGGGAAGAAAGACCCCGGTGGTAGCGAATTTGTGGACAAATGTAGTCGAGGCCAAGTGGCCTTCCCCAAGTAGACCCACCAGTGCGACCCATGCCATCCCCAGTAGTCCCAACCCTGCGCACAAAGGATGCTCAGGGGTTCCACGCAGGGTTGCAGTGCGGTGGCCACTTCCGGACCCTTGTGATTCAAGTAAAGAAGGGGTCACAACCTTCGGAACCTTCCCGGAGTGTGCCTGCCACTGACCCACCGGATCTTTGTCCCAGTGAAGCACTCCACTTGAGCAGGACAGAGGTTGCTCCCTAGGAAGAGATGCGGTGCAGACAAGCCACAGGCCAGCAAGAGTCAGAAGATACAAAGAAGGAACTCAAAGCTCACGGCTGGGATCTCTGCGGGTCGTCGGCAGCAGCGTTCACGCTGAACCAGGGCATCAAGGGAATCAAGCACTGCCTAGCTACACTTGCGGGTTTGGTGGAAAGTGGCCAAGTTGGTGAAGAGCCCAGCTGAAGATGAGATGGGTGGTCTGTGAGCTGGACTATGGATGGGGATGAGGATAATGGGATATTGGTGCCAATGTGGCTGCTGCTGTGGATGATGATGAGAATGATGATCATGAGGAGGAGGAGGAGGAGGAGGAGGAGGAAGAGGAGGAGGTTGAGGATGAGAAGGAGGAGGAGGAGGAGGAGGAGGAGGAGGAGGAGGAGGGTGATCTGAAAGTTTCACAGCCACCACTGCACACCGACCACTGTTTGCACGCCAAAGGCAGGCGCGGAAGGCTCGGTGGGGGCAGGGAAAAGGGTGACTGCCATTTCTGTAGCCACAGTGCCATCCAGCGGAAGGCGTTATGTGAAAAGCCCAGGCAGCCGAGCTGTGTCTTCTGCCCTGCGCAGGGAACAGCGAGGCTGTGTTGGGCCGAATGGGTTCTGCCCAAGGCGCAGGAGGTCTCCTCCACTGGGCTTCAGAGGCCTCTGAGGGCCGCGTGGCTGCCAGTGCGACCCTGTGGCGAAAGTCGTGCGCTCTGGGAAGGCCGGACACAGCAGGCAGCTCCCAGACTGTCCAGCCCAGGGAGCGCAGCTCCCCCCGTCAGCCATTTTGGGGGTGGGCCCAGAGGAATTCTGCAACTTCTCCTCCGGTGTCCCTGCTGGGGAGTGCCGGGGCGCCCTGCCTGCGGCTGCACTGGGGTCACGTGGCCCCCTTCCTCACCGGAAGCTGAGGGTCTTCGAGGTTCTGGGGCCGGGGCCATTTGCACCGGGCACTCCCAGGGGCGGCCATCTCGTGCTGCCCCTGGGGTTTCTGAGGGCCTTGCCCAGCTGCAGAACCAGGGTCCAGTCTCCCGCGGAGAGCACACAAGAAGGCACGGCCCGGAGCCCATTGCCCGTGTGCGCCCTCAGGACAACAAACCCACCCCAGCCCCACCCCGCGCCGTCCCCACTGGGCCAGTTGCTTCCAGCCCTGTGGCTGTCTCCATCCTCTTGAGACCTGGTAACGGGCTTTGAGCGAAACCATCTCCGCTTGGTGGCAGTATGGCTCCATCGATGCCAACTCAGCGCCTAACCCTGCCCCCACTACACCATCAGGCCTTAGCTCTCCTCCCCTTCTAATGTAAAACCGAAAGCAAAACCAGAGCAACACAGACAGTCCCGTGAAAGAGGAGAGAAAAGGAAAGGAAGCAACCACCCAGCGGCAACCACGTGGACCACCGAATGCACAGGACAAAAGGACCACTGGCCACGAGGCTGGAGCCCCTGCAGTCCTTTCCTCTTCCTTTCCTCCAGCCCCCTCTTTCTTGACTCCTGCTCTTGGGAGAAGTAAAAGGCAAAGGATACACCAAGCAACCTGCCTGGGTGACATTGCCTGAGGGTCTAAACCACAGGATTTCTCCTGGACCAGGTGGTGGCCACCATGCTGGTGGCGAAAACCTCGCTGGCTTGCAAGTCACTTTGTTGCAGGACTCCGCTTCCTTTTCAAGGCCTGGAGCTTCAGCTTGAGGCCGCCACCTCGGGCTGGCCCAACAGTGCAGCCAGAAGTGGCTGGCCCAACCTGGAGGCGCCCCTAACATGGGGTGCCATGGACTGACTCTGGGCAGGCTGGCCTTGCCCTCACACAGGAACCTTGCAAGGCTAACAAACATCGCCAGTCACAGAGCCCCACACAGGGCCGTGATTCTCTGTAGGATGGGCACAGACTCTGCTCCCACTTGGAGACCCCATTTCCCTGGCTAAACAAGGGAGGCTTCAGGTTTACACCAGCAGCCTGGGCCCACCTGCTGACAGAGGACTATCTAGTGGAACACAGAATGGCTGCGTGTCGCTTTTTGCGAGCCCCTCTGGGAATGCGTGTTTCAGCCATTCTCAGAGTACTTTGCTGCAGGCAGGGGGTGCGGGTGGGGTGGGGGGAGAGTGGTGCGAGGGTATATAGGGAAGCAGAGTTGACAGCACGTGCCAGTATGTTTCTGGTTGTGTGAGGGTGTGCTGTGTGTGGCGGTGTAGGAAGATAGAGTGTGCGCGTCTCTGTGTGTGTGTGTGTCTCTGTGGTGTGTGTGTCTCTGTGTGTTTGTGTACCCGAGCCCATGCTCTCTCACCTGCCTATGGAGCTTCCTGCCCGTGGGCATGTGTTGCCGTGGGTATCCGGCTATGGGTGCTTGATTGCCTGGTTTTGTGCGTGGTGGCCAGCACCAACCTGCCTGGGCTTGGGGACAGGGAGGCGACCGCTCGTAAGTATACAGTGAAATCTATACTCTTCGGATCACGCCATTGGATTGTGAACCAACGGCAAGCAGGGAGCACCTTGAGGAGGCTCCTACTGGCTCATGTCCGGACTTGAAGGGCTTCCATAAGGAGAACAACTGCTCGGAATGGAAAGTCAAGGGATAATTTTGCAAGCCTGGAGTTCGTCATGCTGTTTCATTGCGAAGCAACTCCTGGATCTTCCTTGGGTTGGTTGATGTTTAGTTCTCTGGGTTTTCCCGGAGGATGGCAATGACCTCCACCGCTGGAGAAGGGAAAAGGTGTCGAGGGGGAAGGGGAAGAGTCCAAACTGAACCACACGACTGCCTTCTCCTACACTTGTGCCTCCCCCTGGACCAAAGAGCAGACGTGAAAGGAGGCCGCTGAGGACACTGGGCCAGTGAAGGGAACAGAGGGAAGCAGTAACTGCCCACCACCACCACCACCGTCACCAGCACCAACACCTCAACCACCATGGCCCTGACAACCACCGCGTTGCCGTGGTTCCAGTGCAGGGGCGCTTCACTGTGTATCTCTTGCAACCTGCACAGGGAGTGACAGGGAGACACTAGCTGCCGGGAGACCAAAAGACAGGCAACAAGGTAGCCCCTTGATCTGGGCAGGGGGGCGGGGGCGGGGTGGTCCCTCCTGAGTGCCATCAAGGGCTCCGACTCAGCAGTAGGCCCGCCGGGCCTACACAATGCAAAAGGAGAGTCAAGGCCACGTCTGACACCCTGAGTATGTCATGGGTCCACTGCAAAGGGCCAAAGAGCCCTGGGATGCACTCAGGGCACAGAAAGGTTAGGAAGACCCCTGGGAACTCTAGGTTAATAGGGGGAGGTAAGGGCCATGAGAGGGTTGAGGTAACCCCTGATGGCAATTAAGAGATGGATGTGAGGGAATGCCCCTTACTCTCCCAGTCCAGGGGGGCATTTTCCCTTCCTAAGGGAGACTACATATATTGTCCAGGTTGAGCTTCCCAGGCACGCACCCAACCCTGCCTTTTGTCCAGAGGGAAGAACTGAAAGTAAGGCAGTGAGTGGAAGGCAGGAGCCGAACGTGGAGAGCAAGCTGAAATCAAAAGAAAGAACCATGATGGAGGCGAAGCAGGAAGGCCATCCCCAGGGCACTGTGTCCCAGGGTGGCAGATGGAACCAGCCGAAGCCTCCTGGGGCTTGCTGAGGGAAGAGCCATCAGCCAAGGCTGAGTCTCAGCCCCTCAGGCAAGGGGCAGAACCGTGTCCAGAGAGAGGTCTGTTTGGCGATGCTGCAGTGCCCACCTGGGAAGTGGAAGTACCGATAGAAAAGGGAAGGAAGAAGAACAGGGAACAAGGAAGGTAGGGCAACCGTCGGGTCCACGGAGACGGGCAGAGTGGGTACGAGTGCGAGGGCTTGCGCAGGCGTGCTGTCCTGAATGTAACCATGTGCGGGGTGGTGGGGGTGTGCGTGTGCGAGCCCGAGTGATTTCAGTAACATTAAACCCTGGCGAACACCGGCAAAGTGCGAAGCGATGCTGCGAGTAGGGATTCCACCACTTGCTGCTCCCAATCCCGGCCCTCCTTCCTCCCTGCATTTTTCCCAGATCAGTGACCCATGTACCCTGATGTTTCATGCCTGGGAAAGATGCCCCTTTAGGCCCTACCCGACAGCAAGGTGGTGACTTTTGTTGTCGCGGGATGTTTTCTGTGTGATTGTTTTTTCTCACCAATTTCAAAGGTGGGCCTACTTCCTGGGACAGCTTGGCCTACAAAAAGGGTTCCAAGCAGACAGTCCACTCCTCAATTCTAAGGGTCCTTATGATACTTCAGCGTGTGCGGAATCCCTGGGACGCGGATGGTCTTTCCTTTGGAGCGCCCTCCTGCTCCCTCTACACACCCAGGAAGACTTTAGAAGAACAAAGAAAAGAAACGCTGAGGAAACTGTAAAAGAGCCTCACGGTCACCTTCCACATTGGTCTCGCGCCAGGTTCTGGGTGGCACGGGCATGACATCATTGAACCCTCACGCCACGGTGACCGCCTGCTTTCCTTTGCATCTGCGGACACAGAATGTCACCAGCCTCTTCAGTAAGCAGAGTCTGTAGCCCTGCCATCAGGCCTCAGACACTGCAGCTGACCCCAAGGGTGGTCCCTGAGGGCAATTCAGGATGGAGAAAAGCAGGATACTCGCCCTGGAAAGTTCAGATGCATATCTAGGAATGATTTCAATGGACCAAGACTCTTGTGTCTTCCCATAATCAGAAACGCGCTCAGTTCTCTGAATTCAGATGTCTGGGTGAGGTTTTGGTGGTGGTGGTGGTGCTGCTGATGCTGGCGCTGGTGGTGATGGTGCTCTGTTGATTTCACTGTTTTGGTTTTTGTCTTTGTGATCAGCAGCAATCTTTTGGTATTCCCCAACATGTATCTATGTTTTCCATTTAATTCAACGAAAACTCCTAAACAGCCTGGCTCCTTCCTCCCGTACTTCTTCAGAACCCTTCCACAGCGCTTTGTGAATGGGTGTCGCCGAGTCTGTAGTCTTCAGTAAGATCCCCGAATAAAAGGTTCCTCTCGGCTTTTACGTTGTACCTTTTTCTTCTCTCCACACATCCTAGTAGGCTCTGGATAAAGGCCCAGATCCCTCGTTTTGAGGCTCTTCCTGGAAACGCATCATTCCCTGAAGGTGTTGAGTGGTTCTTCAGAAGTGGTTTCTGAGATGTGTGCATGTGCCTGTATGTGTTTCCGTGCATGAGTGTGTGTGTGTGTGTGTGTGTGTGTGTGTGTGACTGTGTGACTGTGTGTGTGTGTGTGTGTTTACCGGGGACCCATAATTTCCCCTGCAGGATCTCACGGGTCTTACAGGGGGAACACTAGGCTAGTGTCAGGGGTTAGGTTGACAAGCAGAGAGATCTCCATGCCAAGCCAACCCAAGCAGCTCCCTTCCTCCACGTGACCCTCCAAACCCCGAGACCCACTTCCCCTCCCCCTCTGCCCTGTACTCCACCTTCTCCCAAAGGATAAGAATTCACAGGGGCACCTGGAAAATATTGAGCGTGACATGTGCCCGGGCTTCTGGCGCACAACTGAAGCCTGAGAGCCTGGCTAGCGAGGCCTGCGGGAAGAAAGACCCCGGTGGTAGCGAATTTGTGGACAAATGTAGTCGAGGCCAAGTGGCCTTCCCCAAGTAGACCCACCAGTGCGACCCATGCCATCCCCAGTAGTCCCAACCCTGCGCACAAAGGATGCTCAGGGGTTCCACGCAGGGTTGCAGTGCGGTGGCCACTTCCGGACCCTTGTGATTCAAGTAAAGAAGGGGTCACAACCTTCGGAACCTTCCCGGAGTGTGCCTGCCACTGACCCACCGGATCTTTGTCCCAGTGAAGCACTCCACTTGAGCAGGACAGAGGTTGCTCCCTAGGAAGAGATGCGGTGCAGACAAGCCACAGGCCAGCAAGAGTCAGAAGATACAAAGAAGGAACTCAAAGCTCACGGCTGGGATCTCTGCGGGTCGTCGGCAGCAGCGTTCACGCTGAACCAGGGCATCAAGGGAATCAAGCACTGCCTAGCTACACTTGCGGGTTTGGTGGAAAGTGGCCAAGTTGGTGAAGAGCCCAGCTGAAGATGAGATGGGTGGTCTGTGAGCTGGACTATGGATGGGGATGAGGATAATGGGATATTGGTGCCAATGTGGCTGCTGCTGTGGATGATGATGAGAATGATGATCATGAGGAGGAGGAGGAGGAGGAGGAAGAGGAGGAGGTTGAGGATGAGAAGGAGGAGGAGGAGGAGGAGGAGGAGGAGGAGGAGGAGGGTGATCTGAAAGTTTCACAGCCACCACTGCACACCGACCACTGTTTGCACGCCAAAGGCAGGCGCGGAAGGCTCGGTGGGGGCAGGGAAAAGGGTGACTGCCATTTCTGTAGCCACAGTGCCATCCAGCGGAAGGCGTTATGTGAAAAGCCCAGGCAGCCGAGCTGTGTCTTCTGCCCTGCGCAGGGAACAGCGAGGCTGTGTTGGGCCGAATGGGTTCTGCCCAAGGCGCAGGAGGTCTCCTCCACTGGGCTTCAGAGGCCTCTGAGGGCCGCGTGGCTGCCAGTGCGACCCTGTGGCGAAAGTCGTGCGCTCTGGGAAGGCCGGACACAGCAGGCAGCTCCCAGACTGTCCAGCCCAGGGAGCGCAGCTCCCCCCGTCAGCCATTTTGGGGGTGGGCCCAGAGGAATTCTGCAACTTCTCCTCCGGTGTCCCTGCTGGGGAGTGCCGGGGCGCCCTGCCTGCGGCTGCACTGGGGTCACGTGGCCCCCTTCCTCACCGGAAGCTGAGGGTCTTCGAGGTTCTGGGGCCGGGGCCATTTGCACCGGGCACTCCCAGGGGCGGCCATCTCGTGCTGCCCCTGGGGTTTCTGAGGGCCTTGCCCAGCTGCAGAACCAGGGTCCAGTCTCCCGCGGAGAGCACACAAGAAGGCACGGCCCGGAGCCCATTGCCCGTGTGCGCCCTCAGGACAACAAACCCACCCCAGCCCCACCCCGCGCCGTCCCCACTGGGCCAGTTGCTTCCAGCCCTGTGGCTGTCTCCATCCTCTTGAGACCTGGTAACGGGCTTTGAGCGAAACCATCTCCGCTTGGTGGCAGTATGGCTCCATCGATGCCAACTCAGCGCCTAACCCTGCCCCCACTACACCATCAGGCCTTAGCTCTCCTCCCCTTCTAATGTAAAACCGAAAGCAAAACCAGAGCAACACAGACAGTCCCGTGAAAGAGGAGAGAAAAGGAAAGGAAGCAACCACCCAGCGGCAACCACGTGGACCACCGAATGCACAGGACAAAAGGACCACTGGCCACGAGGCTGGAGCCCCTGCAGTCCTTTCCTCTTCCTTTCCTCCAGCCCCCTCTTTCTTGACTCCTGCTCTTGGGAGAAGTAAAAGGCAAAGGATACACCAAGCAACCTGCCTGGGTGACATTGCCTGAGGGTCTAAACCACAGGATTTCTCCTGGACCAGGTGGTGGCCACCATGCTGGTGGCGAAAACCTCGCTGGCTTGCAAGTCACTTTGTTGCAGGACTCCGCTTCCTTTTCAAGGCCTGGAGCTTCAGCTTGAGGCCGCCACCTCGGGCTGGCCCAACAGTGCAGCCAGAAGTGGCTGGCCCAACCTGGAGGCGCCCCTAACATGGGGTGCCATGGACTGACTCTGGGCAGGCTGGCCTTGCCCTCACACAGGAACCTTGCAAGGCTAACAAACATCGCCAGTCACAGAGCCCCACACAGGGCCGTGATTCTCTGTAGGATGGGCACAGACTCTGCTCCCACTTGGAGACCCCATTTCCCTGGCTAAACAAGGGAGGCTTCAGGTTTACACCAGCAGCCTGGGCCCACCTGCTGACAGAGGACTATCTAGTGGAACACAGAATGGCTGCGTGTCGCTTTTTGCGAGCCCCTCTGGGAATGCGTGTTTCAGCCATTCTCAGAGTACTTTGCTGCAGGCAGGGGGTGCGGGTGGGGTGGGGGGAGAGTGGTGCGAGGGTATATAGGGAAGCAGAGTTGACAGCACGTGCCAGTATGTTTCTGGTTGTGTGAGGGTGTGCTGTGTGTGGCGGTGTAGGAAGATAGAGTGTGCGCGTCTCTGTGTGTGTGTGTGTCTCTGTGGTGTGTGTGTCTCTGTGTGTTTGTGTACCCGAGCCCATGCTCTCTCACCTGCCTATGGAGCTTCCTGCCCGTGGGCATGTGTTGCCGTGGGTATCCGGCTATGGGTGCTTGATTGCCTGGTTTTGTGCGTGGTGGCCAGCACCAACCTGCCTGGGCTTGGGGACAGGGAGGCGACCGCTCGTAAGTATACAGTGAAATCTATACTCTTCGGATCACGCCATTGGATTGTGAACCAACGGCAAGCAGGGAGCACCTTGAGGAGGCTCCTACTGGCTCATGTCCGGACTTGAAGGGCTTCCATAAGGAGAACAACTGCTCGGAATGGAAAGTCAAGGGATAATTTTGCAAGCCTGGAGTTCGTCATGCTGTTTCATTGCGAAGCAACTCCTGGATCTTCCTTGGGTTGGTTGATGTTTAGTTCTCTGGGTTTTCCCGGAGGATGGCAATGACCTCCACCGCTGGAGAAGGGAAAAGGTGTCGAGGGGGAAGGGGAAGAGTCCAAACTGAACCACACGACTGCCTTCTCCTACACTTGTGCCTCCCCCTGGACCAAAGAGCAGACGTGAAAGGAGGCCGCTGAGGACACTGGGCCAGTGAAGGGAACAGAGGGAAGCAGTAACTGCCCACCACCACCACCACCGTCACCAGCACCAACACCTCAACCACCATGGCCCTGACAACCACCGCGTTGCCGTGGTTCCAGTGCAGGGGCGCTTCACTGTGTATCTCTTGCAACCTGCACAGGGAGTGACAGGGAGACACTAGCTGCCGGGAGACCAAAAGACAGGCAACAAGGTAGCCCCTTGATCTGGGCAGGGGGGCGGGGGCGGGGTGGTCCCTCCTGAGTGCCATCAAGGGCTCCGACTCAGCAGTAGGCCCACCGGGCCTACACAATGCAAAAGGAGAGTCAAGGCCACGTCTGACACCCTGAGTATGTCATGGGTCCACTGCAAAGGGCCAAAGAGCCCTGGGATGCACTCAGGGCACAGAAAGGTTAGGAAGACCCCTGGGAACTCTAGGTTAATAGGGGGAGGTAAGGGCCATGAGAGGGTTGAGGTAACCCCTGATGGCAATTAAGAGATGGATGTGAGGGAATGCCCCTTACTCTCCCAGTCCAGGGGGGCATTTTCCCTTCCTAAGGGAGACTACATATATTGTCCAGGTTGAGCTTCCCAGGCACGCACCCAACCCTGCCTTTTGTCCAGAGGGAAGAACTGAAAGTAAGGCAGTGAGTGGAAGGCAGGAGCCGAACGTGGAGAGCAAGCTGAAATCAAAAGAAAGAACCATGATGGAGGCGAAGCAGGAAGGCCATCCCCAGGGCACTGTGTCCCAGGGTGGCAGATGGAACCAGCCGAAGCCTCCTGGGGCTTGCTGAGGGAAGAGCCATCAGCCAAGGCTGAGTCTCAGCCCCTCAGGCAAGGGGCAGAACCGTGTCCAGAGAGAGGTCTGTTTGGCGATGCTGCAGTGCCCACCTGGGAAGTGGAAGTACCGATAGAAAAGGGAAGGAAGAAGAACAGGGAACAAGGAAGGTAGGGCAACCGTCGGGTCCACGGAGACGGGCAGAGTGGGTACGAGTGCGAGGGCTTGCGCAGGCGTGCTGTCCTGAATGTAACCATGTGCGGGGTGGTGGGGGTGTGCGTGTGCGAGCCCGAGTGATTTCAGTAACATTAAACCCTGGCGAACACCGGCAAAGTGCGAAGCGATGCTGCGAGTAGGGATTCCACCACTTGCTGCTCCCAATCCCGGCCCTCCTTCCTCCCTGCATTTTTCCCAGATCAGTGACCCATGTACCCTGATGTTTCATGCCTGGGAAAGATGCCCCTTTAGGCCCTACCCGACAGCAAGGTGGTGACTTTTGTTGTCGCGGGATGTTTTCTGTGTGATTGTTTTTTCTCACCAATTTCAAAGGTGGGCCTACTTCCTGGGACAGCTTGGCCTACAAAAAGGGTTCCAAGCAGACAGTCCACTCCTCAATTCTAAGGGTCCTTATGATACTTCAGCGTGTGCGGAATCCCTGGGATGCGGATGGTCTTTCCTTTGGAGCGCCCTCCTGCTCCCTCTACACACCCAGGAAGACTTTAGAAGAACAAAGAAAAGAAACGCTGAGGAAACTGTAAAAGAGCCTCACGGTCACCTTCCACATTGGTCTCGCGCCAGGTTCTGGGTGGCACGGGCATGACATCATTGAACCCTCACGCCACGGTGACCGCCTGCTTTCCTTTGCATCTGCGGACACAGAATGTCACCAGCCTCTTCAGTAAGCAGAGTCTGTAGCCCTGCCATCAGGCCTCAGACACTGCAGCTGACCCCAAGGGTGGTCCCTGAGGGCAATTCAGGATGGAGAAAAGCAGGATACTCGCCCTGGAAAGTTCAGATGCATATCTAGGAATGATTTCAATGGACCAAGACTCTTGTGTCTTCCCATAATCAGAAACGCGCTCAGTTCTCTGAATTCAGATGTCTGGGTGAGGTTTTGGTGGTGGTGGTGGTGCTGCTGATGCTGGCGCTGGTGGTGATGGTGCTCTGTTGATTTCACTGTTTTGGTTTTTGTCTTTGTGATCAGCAGCAATCTTTTGGTATTCCCCAACATGTATCTATGTTTTCCATTTAATTCAACGAAAACTCCTAAACAGCCTGGCTCCTTCCTCCCGTACTTCTTCAGAACCCTTCCACAGCGCTTTGTGAATGGGTGTCGCCGAGTCTGTAGTCTTCAGTAAGATCCCCGAATAAAAGGTTCCTCTCGGCTTTTACGTTGTACCTTTTTCTTCTCTCCACACATCCTAGTAGGCTCTGGATAAAGGCCCAGATCCCTCGTTTTGAGGCTCTTCCTGGAAACGCATCATTCCCTGAAGGTGTTGAGTGGTTCTTCAGAAGTGGTTTCTGAGATGTGTGCATGTGCCTGTATGTGTTTCCGTGCATGAGTGTGTGTGTGTGTGTGTGTGTGTGTGTGTGTGACTGTGTGACTGTGTGTGTGTGTGTGTGTTTACCGGGGACCCATAATTTCCCCTGCAGGATCTCACGGGTCTTACAGGGGGAACACTAGGCTAGTGTCAGGGGTTAGGTTGACAAGCAGAGAGATCTCCATGCCAAGCCAACCCAAGCAGCTCCCTTCCTCCACGTGACCCTCCAAACCCCGAGACCCACTTCCCCTCCCCCTCTGCCCTGTACTCCACCTTCTCCCAAAGGATAAGAATTCACAGGGGCACCTGGAAAATATTGAGCGTGACATGTGCCCGGGCTTCTGGCGCACAACTGAAGCCTGAGAGCCTGGCTAGCGAGGCCTGCGGGAAGAAAGACCCCGGTGGTAGCGAATTTGTGGACAAATGTAGTCGAGGCCAAGTGGCCTTCCCCAAGTAGACCCACCAGTGCGACCCATGCCATCCCCAGTAGTCCCAACCCTGCGCACAAAGGATGCTCAGGGGTTCCACGCAGGGTTGCAGTGCGGTGGCCACTTCCGGACCCTTGTGATTCAAGTAAAGAAGGGGTCACAACCTTCGGAACCTTCCCGGAGTGTGCCTGCCACTGACCCACCGGATCTTTGTCCCAGTGAAGCACTCCACTTGAGCAGGACAGAGGTTGCTCCCTAGGAAGAGATGCGGTGCAGACAAGCCACAGGCCAGCAAGAGTCAGAAGATACAAAGAAGGAACTCAAAGCTCACGGCTGGGATCTCTGCGGGTCGTCGGCAGCAGCGTTCACGCTGAACCAGGGCATCAAGGGAATCAAGCACTGCCTAGCTACACTTGCGGGTTTGGTGGAAAGTGGCCAAGTTGGTGAAGAGCCCAGCTGAAGATGAGATGGGTGGTCTGTGAGCTGGACTATGGATGGGGATGAGGATAATGGGATATTGGTGCCAATGTGGCTGCTGCTGTGGATGATGATGAGAATGATGATCATGAGGAGGAGGAGGAGGAGGAGGAGGAGGAAGAGGAGGAGGTTGAGGATGAGAAGGAGGAGGAGGAGGAGGAGGAGGAGGAGGAGGAGGAGGAGGGTGATCTGAAAGTTTCACAGCCACCACTGCACACCGACCACTGTTTGCACGCCAAAGGCAGGCGCGGAAGGCTCGGTGGGGGCAGGGAAAAGGGTGACTGCCATTTCTGTAGCCACAGTGCCATCCAGCGGAAGGCGTTATGTGAAAAGCCCAGGCAGCCGAGCTGTGTCTTCTGCCCTGCGCAGGGAACAGCGAGGCTGTGTTGGGCCGAATGGGTTCTGCCCAAGGCGCAGGAGGTCTCCTCCACTGGGCTTCAGAGGCCTCTGAGGGCCGCGTGGCTGCCAGTGCGACCCTGTGGCGAAAGTCGTGCGCTCTGGGAAGGCCGGACACAGCAGGCAGCTCCCAGACTGTCCAGCCCAGGGAGCGCAGCTCCCCCCGTCAGCCATTTTGGGGGTGGGCCCAGAGGAATTCTGCAACTTCTCCTCCGGTGTCCCTGCTGGGGAGTGCCGGGGCGCCCTGCCTGCGGCTGCACTGGGGTCACGTGGCCCCCTTCCTCACCGGAAGCTGAGGGTCTTCGAGGTTCTGGGGCCGGGGCCATTTGCACCGGGCACTCCCAGGGGCGGCCATCTCGTGCTGCCCCTGGGGTTTCTGAGGGCCTTGCCCAGCTGCAGAACCAGGGTCCAGTCTCCCGCGGAGAGCACACAAGAAGGCACGGCCCGGAGCCCATTGCCCGTGTGCGCCCTCAGGACAACAAACCCACCCCAGCCCCACCCCGCGCCGTCCCCACTGGGCCAGTTGCTTCCAGCCCTGTGGCTGTCTCCATCCTCTTGAGACCTGGTAACGGGCTTTGAGCGAAACCATCTCCGCTTGGTGGCAGTATGGCTCCATCGATGCCAACTCAGCGCCTAACCCTGCCCCCACTACACCATCAGGCCTTAGCTCTCCTCCCCTTCTAATGTAAAACCGAAAGCAAAACCAGAGCAACACAGACAGTCCCGTGAAAGAGGAGAGAAAAGGAAAGGAAGCAACCACCCAGCGGCAACCACGTGGACCACCGAATGCACAGGACAAAAGGACCACTGGCCACGAGGCTGGAGCCCCTGCAGTCCTTTCCTCTTCCTTTCCTCCAGCCCCCTCTTTCTTGACTCCTGCTCTTGGGAGAAGTAAAAGGCAAAGGATACACCAAGCAACCTGCCTGGGTGACATTGCCTGAGGGTCTAAACCACAGGATTTCTCCTGGACCAGGTGGTGGCCACCATGCTGGTGGCGAAAACCTCGCTGGCTTGCAAGTCACTTTGTTGCAGGACTCCGCTTCCTTTTCAAGGCCTGGAGCTTCAGCTTGAGGCCGCCACCTCGGGCTGGCCCAACAGTGCAGCCAGAAGTGGCTGGCCCAACCTGGAGGCGCCCCTAACATGGGGTGCCATGGACTGACTCTGGGCAGGCTGGCCTTGCCCTCACACAGGAACCTTGCAAGGCTAACAAACATCGCCAGTCACAGAGCCCCACACAGGGCCGTGATTCTCTGTAGGATGGGCACAGACTCTGCTCCCACTTGGAGACCCCATTTCCCTGGCTAAACAAGGGAGGCTTCAGGTTTACACCAGCAGCCTGGGCCCACCTGCTGACAGAGGACTATCTAGTGGAACACAGAATGGCTGCGTGTCGCTTTTTGCGAGCCCCTCTGGGAATGCGTGTTTCAGCCATTCTCAGAGTACTTTGCTGCAGGCAGGGGGTGCGGGTGGGGTGGGGGGAGAGTGGTGCGAGGGTATATAGGGAAGCAGAGTTGACAGCACGTGCCAGTATGTTTCTGGTTGTGTGAGGGTGTGCTGTGTGTGGCGGTGTAGGAAGATAGAGTGTGCGCGTCTCTGTGTGTGTGTGTGTCTCTGTGGTGTGTGTGTCTCTGTGTGTTTGTGTACCCGAGCCCATGCTCTCTCACCTGCCTATGGAGCTTCCTGCCCGTGGGCATGTGTTGCCGTGGGTATCCGGCTATGGGTGCTTGATTGCCTGGTTTTGTGCGTGGTGGCCAGCACCAACCTGCCTGGGCTTGGGGACAGGGAGGCGACCGCTCGTAAGTATACAGTGAAATCTATACTCTTCGGATCACGCCATTGGATTGTGAACCAACGGCAAGCAGGGAGCACCTTGAGGAGGCTCCTACTGGCTCATGTCCGGACTTGAAGGGCTTCCATAAGGAGAACAACTGCTCGGAATGGAAAGTCAAGGGATAATTTTGCAAGCCTGGAGTTCGTCATGCTGTTTCATTGCGAAGCAACTCCTGGATCTTCCTTGGGTTGGTTGATGTTTAGTTCTCTGGGTTTTCCCGGAGGATGGCAATGACCTCCACCGCTGGAGAAGGGAAAAGGTGTCGAGGGGGAAGGGGAAGAGTCCAAACTGAACCACACGACTGCCTTCTCCTACACTTGTGCCTCCCCCTGGACCAAAGAGCAGACGTGAAAGGAGGCCGCTGAGGACACTGGGCCAGTGAAGGGAACAGAGGGAAGCAGTAACTGCCCACCACCACCACCACCGTCACCAGCACCAACACCTCAACCACCATGGCCCTGACAACCACCGCGTTGCCGTGGTTCCAGTGCAGGGGCGCTTCACTGTGTATCTCTTGCAACCTGCACAGGGAGTGACAGGGAGACACTAGCTGCCGGGAGACCAAAAGACAGGCAACAAGGTAGCCCCTTGATCTGGGCAGGGGGGCGGGGGCGGGGTGGTCCCTCCTGAGTGCCATCAAGGGCTCCGACTCAGCAGTAGGCCCGCCGGGCCTACACAATGCAAAAGGAGAGTCAAGGCCACGTCTGACACCCTGAGTATGTCATGGGTCCACTGCAAAGGGCCAAAGAGCCCTGGGATGCACTCAGGGCACAGAAAGGTTAGGAAGACCCCTGGGAACTCTAGGTTAATAGGGGGAGGTAAGGGCCATGAGAGGGTTGAGGTAACCCCTGATGGCAATTAAGAGATGGATGTGAGGGAATGCCCCTTACTCTCCCAGTCCAGGGGGGCATTTTCCCTTCCTAAGGGAGACTACATATATTGTCCAGGTTGAGCTTCCCAGGCACGCACCCAACCCTGCCTTTTGTCCAGAGGGAAGAACTGAAAGTAAGGCAGTGAGTGGAAGGCAGGAGCCGAACGTGGAGAGCAAGCTGAAATCAAAAGAAAGAACCATGATGGAGGCGAAGCAGGAAGGCCATCCCCAGGGCACTGTGTCCCAGGGTGGCAGATGGAACCAGCCGAAGCCTCCTGGGGCTTGCTGAGGGAAGAGCCATCAGCCAAGGCTGAGTCTCAGCCCCTCAGGCAAGGGGCAGAACCGTGTCCAGAGAGAGGTCTGTTTGGCGATGCTGCAGTGCCCACCTGGGAAGTGGAAGTACCGATAGAAAAGGGAAGGAAGAAGAACAGGGAACAAGGAAGGTAGGGCAACCGTCGGGTCCACGGAGACGGGCAGAGTGGGTACGAGTGCGAGGGCTTGCGCAGGCGTGCTGTCCTGAATGTAACCATGTGCGGGGTGGTGGGGGTGTGCGTGTGCGAGCCCGAGTGATTTCAGTAACATTAAACCCTGGCGAACACCGGCAAAGTGCGAAGCGATGCTGCGAGTAGGGATTCCACCACTTGCTGCTCCCAATCCCGGCCCTCCTTCCTCCCTGCATTTTTCCCAGATCAGTGACCCATGTACCCTGATGTTTCATGCCTGGGAAAGATGCCCCTTTAGGCCCTACCCGACAGCAAGGTGGTGACTTTTGTTGTCGCGGGATGTTTTCTGTGTGATTGTTTTTTCTCACCAATTTCAAAGGTGGGCCTACTTCCTGGGACAGCTTGGCCTACAAAAAGGGTTCCAAGCAGACAGTCCACTCCTCAATTCTAAGGGTCCTTATGATACTTCAGCGTGTGCGGAATCCCTGGGATGCGGATGGTCTTTCCTTTGGAGCGCCCTCCTGCTCCCTCTACACACCCAGGAAGACTTTAGAAGAACAAAGAAAAGAAACGCTGAGGAAACTGTAAAAGAGCCTCACGGTCACCTTCCACATTGGTCTCGCGCCAGGTTCTGGGTGGCACGGGCATGACATCATTGAACCCTCACGCCACGGTGACCGCCTGCTTTCCTTTGCATCTGCGGACACAGAATGTCACCAGCCTCTTCAGTAAGCAGAGTCTGTAGCCCTGCCATCAGGCCTCAGACACTGCAGCTGACCCCAAGGGTGGTCCCTGAGGGCAATTCAGGATGGAGAAAAGCAGGATACTCGCCCTGGAAAGTTCAGATGCATATCTAGGAATGATTTCAATGGACCAAGACTCTTGTGTCTTCCCATAATCAGAAACGCGCTCAGTTCTCTGAATTCAGATGTCTGGGTGAGGTTTTGGTGGTGGTGGTGGTGCTGCTGATGCTGGCGCTGGTGGTGATGGTGCTCTGTTGATTTCACTGTTTTGGTTTTTGTCTTTGTGATCAGCAGCAATCTTTTGGTATTCCCCAACATGTATCTATGTTTTCCATTTAATTCAACGAAAACTCCTAAACAGCCTGGCTCCTTCCTCCCGTACTTCTTCAGAACCCTTCCACAGCGCTTTGTGAATGGGTGTCGCCGAGTCTGTAGTCTTCAGTAAGATCCCCGAATAAAAGGTTCCTCTCGGCTTTTACGTTGTACCTTTTTCTTCTCTCCACACATCCTAGTAGGCTCTGGATAAAGGCCCAGATCCCTCGTTTTGAGGCTCTTCCTGGAAACGCATCATTCCCTGAAGGTGTTGAGTGGTTCTTCAGAAGTGGTTTCTGAGATGTGTGCATGTGCCTGTATGTGTTTCCGTGCATGAGTGTGTGTGTGTGTGTGTGTGTGTGTGTGTGTGACTGTGTGACTGTGTGTGTGTGTGTGTGTTTACCGGGGACCCATAATTTCCCCTGCAGGATCTCACGGGTCTTACAGGGGGAACACTAGGCTAGTGTCAGGGGTTAGGTTGACAAGCAGAGAGATCTCCATGCCAAGCCAACCCAAGCAGCTCCCTTCCTCCACGTGACCCTCCAAACCCCGAGACCCACTTCCCCTCCCCCTCTGCCCTGTACTCCACCTTCTCCCAAAGGATAAGAATTCACAGGGGCACCTGGAAAATATTGAGCGTGACATGTGCCCGGGCTTCTGGCGCACAACTGAAGCCTGAGAGCCTGGCTAGCGAGGCCTGCGGGAAGAAAGACCCCGGTGGTAGCGAATTTGTGGACAAATGTAGTCGAGGCCAAGTGGCCTTCCCCAAGTAGACCCACCAGTGCGACCCATGCCATCCCCAGTAGTCCCAACCCTGCGCACAAAGGATGCTCAGGGGTTCCACGCAGGGTTGCAGTGCGGTGGCCACTTCCGGACCCTTGTGATTCAAGTAAAGAAGGGGTCACAACCTTCGGAACCTTCCCGGAGTGTGCCTGCCACTGACCCACCGGATCTTTGTCCCAGTGAAGCACTCCACTTGAGCAGGACAGAGGTTGCTCCCTAGGAAGAGATGCGGTGCAGACAAGCCACAGGCCAGCAAGAGTCAGAAGATACAAAGAAGGAACTCAAAGCTCACGGCTGGGATCTCTGCGGGTCGTCGGCAGCAGCGTTCACGCTGAACCAGGGCATCAAGGGAATCAAGCACTGCCTAGCTACACTTGCGGGTTTGGTGGAAAGTGGCCAAGTTGGTGAAGAGCCCAGCTGAAGATGAGATGGGTGGTCTGTGAGCTGGACTATGGATGGGGATGAGGATAATGGGATATTGGTGCCAATGTGGCTGCTGCTGTGGATGATGATGAGAATGATGATCATGAGGAGGAGGAGGAGGAGGAGGAGGAGGAAGAGGAGGAGGTTGAGGATGAGAAGGAGGAGGAGGAGGAGGAGGAGGAGGAGGAGGAGGAGGAGGGTGATCTGAAAGTTTCACAGCCACCACTGCACACCGACCACTGTTTGCACGCCAAAGGCAGGCGCGGAAGGCTCGGTGGGGGCAGGGAAAAGGGTGACTGCCATTTCTGTAGCCACAGTGCCATCCAGCGGAAGGCGTTATGTGAAAAGCCCAGGCAGCCGAGCTGTGTCTTCTGCCCTGCGCAGGGAACAGCGAGGCTGTGTTGGGCCGAATGGGTTCTGCCCAAGGCGCAGGAGGTCTCCTCCACTGGGCTTCAGAGGCCTCTGAGGGCCGCGTGGCTGCCAGTGCGACCCTGTGGCGAAAGTCGTGCGCTCTGGGAAGGCCGGACACAGCAGGCAGCTCCCAGACTGTCCAGCCCAGGGAGCGCAGCTCCCCCCGTCAGCCATTTTGGGGGTGGGCCCAGAGGAATTCTGCAACTTCTCCTCCGGTGTCCCTGCTGGGGAGTGCCGGGGCGCCCTGCCTGCGGCTGCACTGGGGTCACGTGGCCCCCTTCCTCACCGGAAGCTGAGGGTCTTCGAGGTTCTGGGGCCGGGGCCATTTGCACCGGGCACTCCCAGGGGCGGCCATCTCGTGCTGCCCCTGGGGTTTCTGAGGGCCTTGCCCAGCTGCAGAACCAGGGTCCAGTCTCCCGCGGAGAGCACACAAGAAGGCACGGCCCGGAGCCCATTGCCCGTGTGCGCCCTCAGGACAACAAACCCACCCCAGCCCCACCCCGCGCCGTCCCCACTGGGCCAGTTGCTTCCAGCCCTGTGGCTGTCTCCATCCTCTTGAGACCTGGTAACGGGCTTTGAGCGAAACCATCTCCGCTTGGTGGCAGTATGGCTCCATCGATGCCAACTCAGCGCCTAACCCTGCCCCCACTACACCATCAGGCCTTAGCTCTCCTCCCCTTCTAATGTAAAACCGAAAGCAAAACCAGAGCAACACAGACAGTCCCGTGAAAGAGGAGAGAAAAGGAAAGGAAGCAACCACCCAGCGGCAACCACGTGGACCACCGAATGCACAGGACAAAAGGACCACTGGCCACGAGGCTGGAGCCCCTGCAGTCCTTTCCTCTTCCTTTCCTCCAGCCCCCTCTTTCTTGACTCCTGCTCTTGGGAGAAGTAAAAGGCAAAGGATACACCAAGCAACCTGCCTGGGTGACATTGCCTGAGGGTCTAAACCACAGGATTTCTCCTGGACCAGGTGGTGGCCACCATGCTGGTGGCGAAAACCTCGCTGGCTTGCAAGTCACTTTGTTGCAGGACTCCGCTTCCTTTTCAAGGCCTGGAGCTTCAGCTTGAGGCCGCCACCTCGGGCTGGCCCAACAGTGCAGCCAGAAGTGGCTGGCCCAACCTGGAGGCGCCCCTAACATGGGGTGCCATGGACTGACTCTGGGCAGGCTGGCCTTGCCCTCACACAGGAACCTTGCAAGGCTAACAAACATCGCCAGTCACAGAGCCCCACACAGGGCCGTGATTCTCTGTAGGATGGGCACAGACTCTGCTCCCACTTGGAGACCCCATTTCCCTGGCTAAACAAGGGAGGCTTCAGGTTTACACCAGCAGCCTGGGCCCACCTGCTGACAGAGGACTATCTAGTGGAACACAGAATGGCTGCGTGTCGCTTTTTGCGAGCCCCTCTGGGAATGCGTGTTTCAGCCATTCTCAGAGTACTTTGCTGCAGGCAGGGGGTGCGGGTGGGGTGGGGGGAGAGTGGTGCGAGGGTATATAGGGAAGCAGAGTTGACAGCACGTGCCAGTATGTTTCTGGTTGTGTGAGGGTGTGCTGTGTGTGGCGGTGTAGGAAGATAGAGTGTGCGCGTCTCTGTGTGTGTGTGTGTCTCTGTGGTGTGTGTGTCTCTGTGTGTTTGTGTACCCGAGCCCATGCTCTCTCACCTGCCTATGGAGCTTCCTGCCCGTGGGCATGTGTTGCCGTGGGTATCCGGCTATGGGTGCTTGATTGCCTGGTTTTGTGCGTGGTGGCCAGCACCAACCTGCCTGGGCTTGGGGACAGGGAGGCGACCGCTCGTAAGTATACAGTGAAATCTATACTCTTCGGATCACGCCATTGGATTGTGAACCAACGGCAAGCAGGGAGCACCTTGAGGAGGCTCCTACTGGCTCATGTCCGGACTTGAAGGGCTTCCATAAGGAGAACAACTGCTCGGAATGGAAAGTCAAGGGATAATTTTGCAAGCCTGGAGTTCGTCATGCTGTTTCATTGCGAAGCAACTCCTGGATCTTCCTTGGGTTGGTTGATGTTTAGTTCTCTGGGTTTTCCCGGAGGATGGCAATGACCTCCACCGCTGGAGAAGGGAAAAGGTGTCGAGGGGGAAGGGGAAGAGTCCAAACTGAACCACACGACTGCCTTCTCCTACACTTGTGCCTCCCCCTGGACCAAAGAGCAGACGTGAAAGGAGGCCGCTGAGGACACTGGGCCAGTGAAGGGAACAGAGGGAAGCAGTAACTGCCCACCACCACCACCACCGTCACCAGCACCAACACCTCAACCACCATGGCCCTGACAACCACCGCGTTGCCGTGGTTCCAGTGCAGGGGCGCTTCACTGTGTATCTCTTGCAACCTGCACAGGGAGTGACAGGGAGACACTAGCTGCCGGGAGACCAAAAGACAGGCAACAAGGTAGCCCCTTGATCTGGGCAGGGGGGCGGGGGCGGGGTGGTCCCTCCTGAGTGCCATCAAGGGCTCCGACTCAGCAGTAGGCCCGCCGGGCCTACACAATGCAAAAGGAGAGTCAAGGCCACGTCTGACACCCTGAGTATGTCATGGGTCCACTGCAAAGGGCCAAAGAGCCCTGGGATGCACTCAGGGCACAGAAAGGTTAGGAAGACCCCTGGGAACTCTAGGTTAATAGGGGGAGGTAAGGGCCATGAGAGGGTTGAGGTAACCCCTGATGGCAATTAAGAGATGGATGTGAGGGAATGCCCCTTACTCTCCCAGTCCAGGGGGGCATTTTCCCTTCCTAAGGGAGACTACATATATTGTCCAGGTTGAGCTTCCCAGGCACGCACCCAACCCTGCCTTTTGTCCAGAGGGAAGAACTGAAAGTAAGGCAGTGAGTGGAAGGCAGGAGCCGAACGTGGAGAGCAAGCTGAAATCAAAAGAAAGAACCATGATGGAGGCGAAGCAGGAAGGCCATCCCCAGGGCACTGTGTCCCAGGGTGGCAGATGGAACCAGCCGAAGCCTCCTGGGGCTTGCTGAGGGAAGAGCCATCAGCCAAGGCTGAGTCTCAGCCCCTCAGGCAAGGGGCAGAACCGTGTCCAGAGAGAGGTCTGTTTGGCGATGCTGCAGTGCCCACCTGGGAAGTGGAAGTACCGATAGAAAAGGGAAGGAAGAAGAACAGGGAACAAGGAAGGTAGGGCAACCGTCGGGTCCACGGAGACGGGCAGAGTGGGTACGAGTGCGAGGGCTTGCGCAGGCGTGCTGTCCTGAATGTAACCATGTGCGGGGTGGTGGGGGTGTGCGTGTGCGAGCCCGAGTGATTTCAGTAACATTAAACCCTGGCGAACACCGGCAAAGTGCGAAGCGATGCTGCGAGTAGGGATTCCACCACTTGCTGCTCCCAATCCCGGCCCTCCTTCCTCCCTGCATTTTTCCCAGATCAGTGACCCATGTACCCTGATGTTTCATGCCTGGGAAAGATGCCCCTTTAGGCCCTACCCGACAGCAAGGTGGTGACTTTTGTTGTCGCGGGATGTTTTCTGTGTGATTGTTTTTTCTCACCAATTTCAAAGGTGGGCCTACTTCCTGGGACAGCTTGGCCTACAAAAAGGGTTCCAAGCAGACAGTCCACTCCTCAATTCTAAGGGTCCTTATGATACTTCAGCGTGTGCGGAATCCCTGGGACGCGGATGGTCTTTCCTTTGGAGCGCCCTCCTGCTCCCTCTACACACCCAGGAAGACTTTAGAAGAACAAAGAAAAGAAACGCTGAGGAAACTGTAAAAGAGCCTCACGGTCACCTTCCACATTGGTCTCGCGCCAGGTTCTGGGTGGCACGGGCATGACATCATTGAACCCTCACGCCACGGTGACCGCCTGCTTTCCTTTGCATCTGCGGACACAGAATGTCACCAGCCTCTTCAGTAAGCAGAGTCTGTAGCCCTGCCATCAGGCCTCAGACACTGCAGCTGACCCCAAGGGTGGTCCCTGAGGGCAATTCAGGATGGAGAAAAGCAGGATACTCGCCCTGGAAAGTTCAGATGCATATCTAGGAATGATTTCAATGGACCAAGACTCTTGTGTCTTCCCATAATCAGAAACGCGCTCAGTTCTCTGAATTCAGATGTCTGGGTGAGGTTTTGGTGGTGGTGGTGGTGCTGCTGATGCTGGCGCTGGTGGTGATGGTGCTCTGTTGATTTCACTGTTTTGGTTTTTGTCTTTGTGATCAGCAGCAATCTTTTGGTATTCCCCAACATGTATCTATGTTTTCCATTTAATTCAACGAAAACTCCTAAACAGCCTGGCTCCTTCCTCCCGTACTTCTTCAGAACCCTTCCACAGCGCTTTGTGAATGGGTGTCGCCGAGTCTGTAGTCTTCAGTAAGATCCCCGAATAAAAGGTTCCTCTCGGCTTTTACGTTGTACCTTTTTCTTCTCTCCACACATCCTAGTAGGCTCTGGATAAAGGCCCAGATCCCTCGTTTTGAGGCTCTTCCTGGAAACGCATCATTCCCTGAAGGTGTTGAGTGGTTCTTCAGAAGTGGTTTCTGAGATGTGTGCATGTGCCTGTATGTGTTTCCGTGCATGAGTGTGTGTGTGTGTGTGTGTGTGTGTGTGTGACTGTGTGACTGTGTGTGTGTGTGACTGTGTGTGTTTACCGGGGACCCATAATTTCCCCTGCAGGATCTCACGGGTCTTACAGGGGGAACACTAGGCTAGTGTCAGGGGTTAGGTTGACAAGCAGAGAGATCTCCATGCCAAGCCAACCCAAGCAGCTCCCTTCCTCCACGTGACCCTCCAAACCCCGAGACCCACTTCCCCTCCCCCTCTGCCCTGTACTCCACCTTCTCCCAAAGGATAAGAATTCACAGGGGCACCTGGAAAATATTGAGCGTGACATGTGCCCGGGCTTCTGGCGCACAACTGAAGCCTGAGAGCCTGGCTAGCGAGGCCTGCGGGAAGAAAGACCCCGGTGGTAGCGAATTTGTGGACAAATGTAGTCGAGGCCAAGTGGCCTTCCCCAAGTAGACCCACCAGTGCGACCCATGCCATCCCCAATAGTCCCAACCCTGCGCACAAAGGATGCTCAGGGGTTCCACGCAGGGTTGCAGTGCGGTGGCCACTTCCGGACCCTTGTGATTCAAGTAAAGAAGGGGTCACAACCTTCGGAACCTTCCCGGAGTGTGCCTGCCACTGACCCACCGGATCTTTGTCCCAGTGAAGCACTCCACTTGAGCAGGACAGAGGTTGCTCCCTAGGAAGAGATGCGGTGCAGACAAGCCACAGGCCAGCAAGAGTCAGAAGATACAAAGAAGGAACTCAAAGCTCACGGCTGGGATCTCTGCGGGTCGTCGGCAGCAGCGTTCACGCTGAACCAGGGCATCAAGGGAATCAAGCACTGCCTAGCTACACTTGCGGGTTTGGTGGAAAGTGGCCAAGTTGGTGAAGAGCCCAGCTGAAGATGAGATGGGTGGTCTGTGAGCTGGACTATGGATGGGGATGAGGATAATGGGATATTGGTGCCAATGTGGCTGCTGCTGTGGATGATGATGAGAATGATGATCATGAGGAGGAGGAGGAGGAGGAGGAAGAGGAGGAGGTTGAGGATGAGAAGGAGGAGGAGGAGGAGGAGGAGGAGGAGGAGGAGGAGGAGGGTGATCTGAAAGTTTCACAGCCACCACTGCACACCGACCACTGTTTGCACGCCAAAGGCAGGCGCGGAAGGCTCGGTGGGGGCAGGGAAAAGGGTGACTGCCATTTCTGTAGCCACAGTGCCATCCAGCGGAAGGCGTTATGTGAAAAGCCCAGGCAGCCGAGCTGTGTCTTCTGCCCTGCGCAGGGAACAGCGAGGCTGTGTTGGGCCGAATGGGTTCTGCCCAAGGCGCAGGAGGTCTCCTCCACTGGGCTTCAGAGGCCTCTGAGGGCCGCGTGGCTGCCAGTGCGACCCTGTGGCGAAAGTCGTGCGCTCTGGGAAGGCCGGACACAGCAGGCAGCTCCCAGACTGTCCAGCCCAGGGAGCGCAGCTCCCCCCGTCAGCCATTTTGGGGGTGGGCCCAGAGGAATTCTGCAACTTCTCCTCCGGTGTCCCTGCTGGGGAGTGCCGGGGCGCCCTGCCTGCGGCTGCACTGGGGTCACGTGGCCCCCTTCCTCACCGGAAGCTGAGGGTCTTCGAGGTTCTGGGGCCGGGGCCATTTGCACCGGGCACTCCCAGGGGCGGCCATCTCGTGCTGCCCCTGGGGTTTCTGAGGGCCTTGCCCAGCTGCAGAACCAGGGTCCAGTCTCCCGCGGAGAGCACACAAGAAGGCACGGCCCGGAGCCCATTGCCCGTGTGCGCCCTCAGGACAACAAACCCACCCCAGCCCCACCCCGCGCCGTCCCCACTGGGCCAGTTGCTTCCAGCCCTGTGGCTGTCTCCATCCTCTTGAGACCTGGTAACGGGCTTTGAGCGAAACCATCTCCGCTTGGTGGCAGTATGGCTCCATCGATGCCAACTCAGCGCCTAACCCTGCCCCCACTACACCATCAGGCCTTAGCTCTCCTCCCCTTCTAATGTAAAACCGAAAGCAAAACCAGAGCAACACAGACAGTCCCGTGAAAGAGGAGAGAAAAGGAAAGGAAGCAACCACCCAGCGGCAACCACGTGGACCACCGAATGCACAGGACAAAAGGACCACTGGCCACGAGGCTGGAGCCCCTGCAGTCCTTTCCTCTTCCTTTCCTCCAGCCCCCTCTTTCTTGACTCCTGCTCTTGGGAGAAGTAAAAGGCAAAGGATACACCAAGCAACCTGCCTGGGTGACATTGCCTGAGGGTCTAAACCACAGGATTTCTCCTGGACCAGGTGGTGGCCACCATGCTGGTGGCGAAAACCTCGCTGGCTTGCAAGTCACTTTGTTGCAGGACTCCGCTTCCTTTTCAAGGCCTGGAGCTTCAGCTTGAGGCCGCCACCTCGGGCTGGCCCAACAGTGCAGCCAGAAGTGGCTGGCCCAACCTGGAGGCGCCCCTAACATGGGGTGCCATGGACTGACTCTGGGCAGGCTGGCCTTGCCCTCACACAGGAACCTTGCAAGGCTAACAAACATCGCCAGTCACAGAGCCCCACACAGGGCCGTGATTCTCTGTAGGATGGGCACAGACTCTGCTCCCACTTGGAGACCCCATTTCCCTGGCTAAACAAGGGAGGCTTCAGGTTTACACCAGCAGCCTGGGCCCACCTGCTGACAGAGGACTATCTAGTGGAACACAGAATGGCTGCGTGTCGCTTTTTGCGAGCCCCTCTGGGAATGCGTGTTTCAGCCATTCTCAGAGTACTTTGCTGCAGGCAGGGGGTGCGGGTGGGGTGGGGGGAGAGTGGTGCGAGGGTATATAGGGAAGCAGAGTTGACAGCACGTGCCAGTATGTTTCTGGTTGTGTGAGGGTGTGCTGTGTGTGGCGGTGTAGGAAGATAGAGTGTGCGCGTCTCTGTGTGTGTGTGTGTCTCTGTGGTGTGTGTGTCTCTGTGTGTTTGTGTACCCGAGCCCATGCTCTCTCACCTGCCTATGGAGCTTCCTGCCCGTGGGCATGTGTTGCCGTGGGTATCCGGCTATGGGTGCTTGATTGCCTGGTTTTGTGCGTGGTGGCCAGCACCAACCTGCCTGGGCTTGGGGACAGGGAGGCGACCGCTCGTAAGTATACAGTGAAATCTATACTCTTCGGATCACGCCATTGGATTGTGAACCAACGGCAAGCAGGGAGCACCTTGAGGAGGCTCCTACTGGCTCATGTCCGGACTTGAAGGGCTTCCATAAGGAGAACAACTGCTCGGAATGGAAAGTCAAGGGATAATTTTGCAAGCCTGGAGTTCGTCATGCTGTTTCATTGCGAAGCAACTCCTGGATCTTCCTTGGGTTGGTTGATGTTTAGTTCTCTGGGTTTTCCCGGAGGATGGCAATGACCTCCACCGCTGGAGAAGGGAAAAGGTGTCGAGGGGGAAGGGGAAGAGTCCAAACTGAACCACACGACTGCCTTCTCCTACACTTGTGCCTCCCCCTGGACCAAAGAGCAGACGTGAAAGGAGGCCGCTGAGGACACTGGGCCAGTGAAGGGAACAGAGGGAAGCAGTAACTGCCCACCACCACCACCACCGTCACCAGCACCAACACCTCAACCACCATGGCCCTGACAACCACCGCGTTGCCGTGGTTCCAGTGCAGGGGCGCTTCACTGTGTATCTCTTGCAACCTGCACAGGGAGTGACAGGGAGACACTAGCTGCCGGGAGACCAAAAGACAGGCAACAAGGTAGCCCCTTGATCTGGGCAGGGGGGCGGGGGCGGGGTGGTCCCTCCTGAGTGCCATCAAGGGCTCCGACTCAGCAGTAGGCCCGCCGGGCCTACACAATGCAAAAGGAGAGTCAAGGCCACGTCTGACACCCTGAGTATGTCATGGGTCCACTGCAAAGGGCCAAAGAGCCCTGGGATGCACTCAGGGCACAGAAAGGTTAGGAAGACCCCTGGGAACTCTAGGTTAATAGGGGGAGGTAAGGGCCATGAGAGGGTTGAGGTAACCCCTGATGGCAATTAAGAGATGGATGTGAGGGAATGCCCCTTACTCTCCCAGTCCAGGGGGGCATTTTCCCTTCCTAAGGGAGACTACATATATTGTCCAGGTTGAGCTTCCCAGGCACGCACCCAACCCTGCCTTTTGTCCAGAGGGAAGAACTGAAAGTAAGGCAGTGAGTGGAAGGCAGGAGCCGAACGTGGAGAGCAAGCTGAAATCAAAAGAAAGAACCATGATGGAGGCGAAGCAGGAAGGCCATCCCCAGGGCACTGTGTCCCAGGGTGGCAGATGGAACCAGCCGAAGCCTCCTGGGGCTTGCTGAGGGAAGAGCCATCAGCCAAGGCTGAGTCTCAGCCCCTCAGGCAAGGGGCAGAACCGTGTCCAGAGAGAGGTCTGTTTGGCGATGCTGCAGTGCCCACCTGGGAAGTGGAAGTACCGATAGAAAAGGGAAGGAAGAAGAACAGGGAACAAGGAAGGTAGGGCAACCGTCGGGTCCACGGAGACGGGCAGAGTGGGTACGAGTGCGAGGGCTTGCGCAGGCGTGCTGTCCTGAATGTAACCATGTGCGGGGTGGTGGGGGTGTGCGTGTGCGAGCCCGAGTGATTTCAGTAACATTAAACCCTGGCGAACACCGGCAAAGTGCGAAGCGATGCTGCGAGTAGGGATTCCACCACTTGCTGCTCCCAATCCCGGCCCTCCTTCCTCCCTGCATTTTTCCCAGATCAGTGACCCATGTACCCTGATGTTTCATGCCTGGGAAAGATGCCCCTTTAGGCCCTACCCGACAGGAAGGTGGTGACTTTTGTTGTCGCGGGATGTTTTCTGTGTGATTGTTTTTTCTCACCAATTTCAAAGGTGGGCCTACTTCCTGGGACAGCTTGGCCTACAAAAAGGGTTCCAAGCAGACAGTCCACTCCTCAATTCTAAGGGTCCTTATGATACTTCAGCGTGTGCGGAATCCCTGGGACGCGGATGGTCTTTCCTTTGGAGCGCCCTCCTGCTCCCTCTACACACCCAGGAAGACTTTAGAAGAACAAAGAAAAGAAACGCTGAGGAAACTGTAAAAGAGCCTCACGGTCACCTTCCACATTGGTCTCGCGCCAGGTTCTGGGTGGCACGGGCATGACATCATTGAACCCTCACGCCACGGTGACCGCCTGCTTTCCTTTGCATCTGCGGACACAGAATGTCACCAGCCTCTTCAGTAAGCAGAGTCTGTAGCCCTGCCATCAGGCCTCAGACACTGCAGCTGACCCCAAGGGTGGTCCCTGAGGGCAATTCAGGATGGAGAAAAGCAGGATACTCGCCCTGGAAAGTTCAGATGCATATCTAGGAATGATTTCAATGGACCAAGACTCTTGTGTCTTCCCATAATCAGAAACGCGCTCAGTTCTCTGAATTCAGATGTCTGGGTGAGGTTTTGGTGGTGGTGGTGGTGCTGCTGATGCTGGCGCTGGTGGTGATGGTGCTCTGTTGATTTCACTGTTTTGGTTTTTGTCTTTGTGATCAGCAGCAATCTTTTGGTATTCCCCAACATGTATCTATGTTTTCCATTTAATTCAACGAAAACTCCTAAACAGCCTGGCTCCTTCCTCCCGTACTTCTTCAGAACCCTTCCACAGCGCTTTGTGAATGGGTGTCGCCGAGTCTGTAGTCTTCAGTAAGATCCCCGAATAAAAGGTTCCTCTCGGCTTTTACGTTGTACCTTTTTCTTCTCTCCACACATCCTAGTAGGCTCTGGATAAAGGCCCAGATCCCTCGTTTTGAGGCTCTTCCTGGAAACGCATCATTCCCTGAAGGTGTTGAGTGGTTCTTCAGAAGTGGTTTCTGAGATGTGTGCATGTGCCTGTATGTGTTTCCGTGCATGAGTGTGTGTGTGTGTGTGTGTGTGTGTGTGTGACTGTGTGACTGTGTGTGTGTGTGACTGTGTGTGTTTACCGGGGACCCATAATTTCCCCTGCAGGATCTCACGGGTCTTACAGGGGGAACACTAGGCTAGTGTCAGGGGTTAGGTTGACAAGCAGAGAGATCTCCATGCCAAGCCAACCCAAGCAGCTCCCTTCCTCCACGTGACCCTCCAAACCCCGAGACCCACTTCCCCTCCCCCTCTGCCCTGTACTCCACCTTCTCCCAAAGGATAAGAATTCACAGGGGCACCTGGAAAATATTGAGCGTGACATGTGCCCGGGCTTCTGGCGCACAACTGAAGCCTGAGAGCCTGGCTAGCGAGGCCTGCGGGAAGAAAGACCCCGGTGGTAGCGAATTTGTGGACAAATGTAGTCGAGGCCAAGTGGCCTTCCCCAAGTAGACCCACCAGTGCGACCCATGCCATCCCCAATAGTCCCAACCCTGCGCACAAAGGATGCTCAGGGGTTCCACGCAGGGTTGCAGTGCGGTGGCCACTTCCGGACCCTTGTGATTCAAGTAAAGAAGGGGTCACAACCTTCGGAACCTTCCCGGAGTGTGCCTGCCACTGACCCACCGGATCTTTGTCCCAGTGAAGCACTCCACTTGAGCAGGACAGAGGTTGCTCCCTAGGAAGAGATGCGGTGCAGACAAGCCACAGGCCAGCAAGAGTCAGAAGATACAAAGAAGGAACTCAAAGCTCACGGCTGGGATCTCTGCGGGTCGTCGGCAGCAGCGTTCACGCTGAACCAGGGCATCAAGGGAATCAAGCACTGCCTAGCTACACTTGCGGGTTTGGTGGAAAGTGGCCAAGTTGGTGAAGAGCCCAGCTGAAGATGAGATGGGTGGTCTGTGAGCTGGACTATGGATGGGGATGAGGATAATGGGATATTGGTGCCAATGTGGCTGCTGCTGTGGATGATGATGAGAATGATGATCATGAGGAGGAGGAGGAGGAGGAGGAAGAGGAGGAGGTTGAGGATGAGAAGGAGGAGGAGGAGGAGGAGGAGGAGGAGGAGGAGGAGGAGGGTGATCTGAAAGTTTCACAGCCACCACTGCACACCGACCACTGTTTGCACGCCAAAGGCAGGCGCGGAAGGCTCGGTGGGGGCAGGGAAAAGGGTGACTGCCATTTCTGTAGCCACAGTGCCATCCAGCGGAAGGCGTTATGTGAAAAGCCCAGGCAGCTGAGCTGTGTCTTCTGCCCTGCGCAGGGAACAGCGAGGCTGTGTTGGGCCGAATGGGTTCTGCCCAAGGCGCAGGAGGTCTCCTCCACTGGGCTTCAGAGGCCTCTGAGGGCCGCGTGGCTGCCAGTGCGACCCTGTGGCGAAAGTCGTGCGCTCTGGGAAGGCCGGACACAGCAGGCAGCTCCCAGACTGTCCAGCCCAGGGAGCGCAGCTCCCCCCGTCAGCCATTTTGGGGGTGGGCCCAGAGGAATTCTGCAACTTCTCCTCCGGTGTCCCTGCTGGGGAGTGCCGGGGCGCCCTGCCTGCGGCTGCACTGGGGTCACGTGGCCCCCTTCCTCACCGGAAGCTGAGGGTCTTCGAGGTTCTGGGGCCGGGGCCATTTGCACCGGGCACTCCCAGGGGCGGCCATCTCGTGCTGCCCCTGGGGTTTCTGAGGGCCTTGCCCAGCTGCAGAACCAGGGTCCAGTCTCCCGCGGAGAGCACACAAGAAGGCACGGCCCGGAGCCCATTGCCCGTGTGCGCCCTCAGGACAACAAACCCACCCCAGCCCCACCCCGCGCCGTCCCCACTGGGCCAGTTGCTTCCAGCCCTGTGGCTGTCTCCATCCTCTTGAGACCTGGTAACGGGCTTTGAGCGAAACCATCTCCGCTTGGTGGCAGTATGGCTCCATCGATGCCAACTCAGCGCCTAACCCTGCCCCCACTACACCATCAGGCCTTAGCTCTCCTCCCCTTCTAATGTAAAACCGAAAGCAAAACCAGAGCAACACAGACAGTCCCGTGAAAGAGGAGAGAAAAGGAAAGGAAGCAACCACCCAGCGGCAACCACGTGGACCACCGAATGCACAGGACAAAAGGACCACTGGCCACGAGGCTGGAGCCCCTGCAGTCCTTTCCTCTTCCTTTCCTCCAGCCCCCTCTTTCTTGACTCCTGCTCTTGGGAGAAGTAAAAGGCAAAGGATACACCAAGCAACCTGCCTGGGTGACATTGCCTGAGGGTCTAAACCACAGGATTTCTCCTGGACCAGGTGGTGGCCACCATGCTGGTGGCGAAAACCTCGCTGGCTTGCAAGTCACTTTGTTGCAGGACTCCGCTTCCTTTTCAAGGCCTGGAGCTTCAGCTTGAGGCCGCCACCTCGGGCTGGCCCAACAGTGCAGCCAGAAGTGGCTGGCCCAACCTGGAGGCGCCCCTAACATGGGGTGCCATGGACTGACTCTGGGCAGGCTGGCCTTGCCCTCACACAGGAACCTTGCAAGGCTAACAAACATCGCCAGTCACAGAGCCCCACACAGGGCCGTGATTCTCTGTAGGATGGGCACAGACTCTGCTCCCACTTGGAGACCCCATTTCCCTGGCTAAACAAGGGAGGCTTCAGGTTTACACCAGCAGCCTGGGCCCACCTGCTGACAGAGGACTATCTAGTGGAACACAGAATGGCTGCGTGTCGCTTTTTGCGAGCCCCTCTGGGAATGCGTGTTTCAGCCATTCTCAGAGTACTTTGCTGCAGGCAGGGGGTGCGGGTGGGGTGGGGGGAGAGTGGTGCGAGGGTATATAGGGAAGCAGAGTTGACAGCACGTGCCAGTATGTTTCTGGTTGTGTGAGGGTGTGCTGTGTGTGGCGGTGTAGGAAGATAGAGTGTGCGCGTCTCTGTGTGTGTGTGTGTCTCTGTGGTGTGTGTGTCTCTGTGTGTTTGTGTACCCGAGCCCATGCTCTCTCACCTGCCTATGGAGCTTCCTGCCCGTGGGCATGTGTTGCCGTGGGTATCCGGCTATGGGTGCTTGATTGCCTGGTTTTGTGCGTGGTGGCCAGCACCAACCTGCCTGGGCTTGGGGACAGGGAGGCGACCGCTCGTAAGTATACAGTGAAATCTATACTCTTCGGATCACGCCATTGGATTGTGAACCAACGGCAAGCAGGGAGCACCTTGAGGAGGCTCCTACTGGCTCATGTCCGGACTTGAAGGGCTTCCATAAGGAGAACAACTGCTCGGAATGGAAAGTCAAGGGATAATTTTGCAAGCCTGGAGTTCGTCATGCTGTTTCATTGCGAAGCAACTCCTGGATCTTCCTTGGGTTGGTTGATGTTTAGTTCTCTGGGTTTTCCCGGAGGATGGCAATGACCTCCACCGCTGGAGAAGGGAAAAGGTGTCGAGGGGGAAGGGGAAGAGTCCAAACTGAACCACACGACTGCCTTCTCCTACACTTGTGCCTCCCCCTGGACCAAAGAGCAGACGTGAAAGGAGGCCGCTGAGGACACTGGGCCAGTGAAGGGAACAGAGGGAAGCAGTAACTGCCCACCACCACCACCACCGTCACCAGCACCAACACCTCAACCACCATGGCCCTGACAACCACCGCGTTGCCGTGGTTCCAGTGCAGGGGCGCTTCACTGTGTATCTCTTGCAACCTGCACAGGGAGTGACAGGGAGACACTAGCTGCCGGGAGACCAAAAGACAGGCAACAAGGTAGCCCCTTGATCTGGGCAGGGGGGCGGGGGCGGGGTGGTCCCTCCTGAGTGCCATCAAGGGCTCCGACTCAGCAGTAGGCCCGCCGGGCCTACACAATGCAAAAGGAGAGTCAAGGCCACGTCTGACACCCTGAGTATGTCATGGGTCCACTGCAAAGGGCCAAAGAGCCCTGGGATGCACTCAGGGCACAGAAAGGTTAGGAAGACCCCTGGGAACTCTAGGTTAATAGGGGGAGGTAAGGGCCATGAGAGGGTTGAGGTAACCCCTGATGGCAATTAAGAGATGGATGTGAGGGAATGCCCCTTACTCTCCCAGTCCAGGGGGGCATTTTCCCTTCCTAAGGGAGACTACATATATTGTCCAGGTTGAGCTTCCCAGGCACGCACCCAACCCTGCCTTTTGTCCAGAGGGAAGAACTGAAAGTAAGGCAGTGAGTGGAAGGCAGGAGCCGAACGTGGAGAGCAAGCTGAAATCAAAAGAAAGAACCATGATGGAGGCGAAGCAGGAAGGCCATCCCCAGGGCACTGTGTCCCAGGGTGGCAGATGGAACCAGCCGAAGCCTCCTGGGGCTTGCTGAGGGAAGAGCCATCAGCCAAGGCTGAGTCTCAGCCCCTCAGGCAAGGGGCAGAACCGTGTCCAGAGAGAGGTCTGTTTGGCGATGCTGCAGTGCCCACCTGGGAAGTGGAAGTACCGATAGAAAAGGGAAGGAAGAAGAACAGCGAACAAGGAAGGTAGGGCAACCGTCGGGTCCACGGAGACGGGCAGAGTGGGTACGAGTGCGAGGGCTTGCGCAGGCGTGCTGTCCTGAATGTAACCATGTGCGGGGTGGTGGGGGTGTGCGTGTGCGAGCCCGAGTGATTTCAGTAACATTAAACCCTGGCGAACACCGGCAAAGTGCGAAGCGATGCTGCGAGTAGGGATTCCACCACTTGCTGCTCCCAATCCCGGCCCTCCTTCCTCCCTGCATTTTTCCCAGATCAGTGACCCATGTACCCTGATGTTTCATGCCTGGGAAAGATGCCCCTTTAGGCCCTACCCGACAGGAAGGTGGTGACTTTTGTTGTCGCGGGATGTTTTCTGTGTGATTGTTTTTTCTCACCAATTTCAAAGGTGGGCCTACTTCCTGGGACAGCTTGGCCTACAAAAAGGGTTCCAAGCAGACAGTCCACTCCTCAATTCTAAGGGTCCTTATGATACTTCAGCGTGTGCGGAATCCCTGGGACGCGGATGGTCTTTCCTTTGGAGCGCCCTCCTGCTCCCTCTACACACCCAGGAAGACTTTAGAAGAACAAAGAAAAGAAACGCTGAGGAAACTGTAAAAGAGCCTCACGGTCACCTTCCACATTGGTCTCGCGCCAGGTTCTGGGTGGCACGGGCATGACATCATTGAACCCTCACGCCACGGTGACCGCCTGCTTTCCTTTGCATCTGCGGACACAGAATGTCACCAGCCTCTTCAGTAAGCAGAGTCTGTAGCCCTGCCATCAGGCCTCAGACACTGCAGCTGACCCCAAGGGTGGTCCCTGAGGGCAATTCAGGATGGAGAAAAGCAGGATACTCGCCCTGGAAAGTTCAGATGCATATCTAGGAATGATTTCAATGGACCAAGACTCTTGTGTCTTCCCATAATCAGAAACGCGCTCAGTTCTCTGAATTCAGATGTCTGGGTGAGGTTTTGGTGGTGGTGGTGGTGCTGCTGATGCTGGCGCTGGTGGTGATGGTGCTCTGTTGATTTCACTGTTTTGGTTTTTGTCTTTGTGATCAGCAGCAATCTTTTGGTATTCCCCAACATGTATCTATGTTTTCCATTTAATTCAACGAAAACTCCTAAACAGCCTGGCTCCTTCCTCCCGTACTTCTTCAGAACCCTTCCACAGCGCTTTGTGAATGGGTGTCGCCGAGTCTGTAGTCTTCAGTAAGATCCCCGAATAAAAGGTTCCTCTCGGCTTTTACGTTGTACCTTTTTCTTCTCTCCACACATCCTAGTAGGCTCTGGATAAAGGCCCAGATCCCTCGTTTTGAGGCTCTTCCTGGAAACGCATCATTCCCTGAAGGTGTTGAGTGGTTCTTCAGAAGTGGTTTCTGAGATGTGTGCATGTGCCTGTATGTGTTTCCGTGCATGAGTGTGTGTGTGTGTGTGTGTGTGTGACTGTGTGACTGTGTGACTGTGTGTGTGTGTGTGTGTGTGTGTTTACCGGGGACCCATAATTTCCCCTGCAGGATCTCACGGGTCTTACAGGGGGAACACTAGGCTAGTGTCAGGGGTTAGGTTGACAAGCAGAGAGATCTCCATGCCAAGCCAACCCAAGCAGCTCCCTTCCTCCACGTGACCCTCCAAACCCCGAGACCCACTTCCCCTCCCCCTCTGCCCTGTACTCCACCTTCTCCCAAAGGATAAGAATTCACAGGGGCACCTGGAAAATATTGAGCGTGACATGTGCCCGGGCTTCTGGCGCACAACTGAAGCCTGAGAGCCTGGCTAGCGAGGCCTGCGGGAAGAAAGACCCCGGTGGTAGCGAATTTGTGGACAAATGTAGTCGAGGCCAAGTGGCCTTCCCCAAGTAGACCCACCAGTGCGACCCATGCCATCCCCAATAGTCCCAACCCTGCGCACAAAGGATGCTCAGGGGTTCCACGCAGGGTTGCAGTGCGGTGGCCACTTCCGGACCCTTGTGATTCAAGTAAAGAAGGGGTCACAACCTTCGGAACCTTCCCGGAGTGTGCCTGCCACTGACCCACCGGATCTTTGTCCCAGTGAAGCACTCCACTTGAGCAGGACAGAGGTTGCTCCCAAGGAAGAGATGCGGTGCAGACAAGCCACAGGCCAGCAAGAGTCAGAAGATACAAAGAAGGAACTCAAAGCTCACGGCTGGGATCTCTGCGGGTCGTCGGCAGCAGCGTTCACGCTGAACCAGGGCATCAAGGGAATCAAGCACTGCCTAGCTACACTTGCGGGTTTGGTGGAAAGTGGCCAAGTTGGTGAAGAGCCCAGCTGAAGATGAGATGGGTGGTCTGTGAGCTGGACTATGGATGGGGATGAGGATAATGGGATATTGGTGCCAATGTGGCTGCTGCTGTGGATGATGATGAGAATGATGATCATGAGGAGGAGGAGGAGGAGGAGGAAGAGGAGGAGGTTGAGGATGAGAAGGAGGAGGAGGAGGAGGAGGAGGAGGAGGAGGAGGAGGAGGGTGATCTGAAAGTTTCACAGCCACCACTGCACACCGACCACTGTTTGCACGCCAAAGGCAGGCGCGGAAGGCTCGGTGGGGGCAGGGAAAAGGGTGACTGCCATTTCTGTAGCCACAGTGCCATCCAGCGGAAGGCGTTATGTGAAAAGCCCAGGCAGCCGAGCTGTGTCTTCTGCCCTGCGCAGGGAACAGCGAGGCTGTGTTGGGCCGAATGGGTTCTGCCCAAGGCGCAGGAGGTCTCCTCCACTGGGCTTCAGAGGCCTCTGAGGGCCGCGTGGCTGCCAGTGCGACCCTGTGGCGAAAGTCGTGCGCTCTGGGAAGGCCGGACACAGCAGGCAGCTCCCAGACTGTCCAGCCCAGGGAGCGCAGCTCCCCCCGTCAGCCATTTTGGGGGTGGGCCCAGAGGAATTCTGCAACTTCTCCTCCGGTGTCCCTGCTGGGGAGTGCCGGGGTGCCCTGCCTGCGGCTGCACTGGGGTCACGTGGCCCCCTTCCTCACCGGAAGCTGAGGGTCTTCGAGGTTCTGGGGCCGGGGCCATTTGCACCGGGCACTCCCAGGGGCGGCCATCTCGTGCTGCCCCTGGGGTTTCTGAGGGCCTTGCCCAGCTGCAGAACCAGGGTCCAGTCTCCCGCGGAGAGCACACAAGAAGGCACGGCCCGGAGCCCATTGCCCGTGTGCGCCCTCAGGACAACAAACCCACCCCAGCCCCACCCCGCGCCGTCCCCACTGGGCCAGTTGCTTCCAGCCCTGTGGCTGTCTCCATCCTCTTGAGACCTGGTAACGGGCTTTGAGCGAAACCATCTCCGCTTGGTGGCAGTATGGCTCCATCGATGCCAACTCAGCGCCTAACCCTGCCCCCACTACACCATCAGGCCTTAGCTCTCCTCCCCTTCTAATGTAAAACCGAAAGCAAAACCAGAGCAACACAGACAGTCCCGTGAAAGAGGAGAGAAAAGGAAAGGAAGCAACCACCCAGCGGCAACCACGTGGACCACCGAATGCACAGGACAAAAGGACCACTGGCCACGAGGCTGGAGCCCCTGCAGTCCTTTCCTCTTCCTTTCCTCCAGCCCCCTCTTTCTTGACTCCTGCTCTTGGGAGAAGTAAAAGGCAAAGGATACACCAAGCAACCTGCCTGGGTGACATTGCCTGAGGGTCTAAACCACAGGATTTCTCCTGGACCAGGTGGTGGCCACCATGCTGGTGGCGAAAACCTCGCTGGCTTGCAAGTCACTTTGTTGCAGGACTCCGCTTCCTTTTCAAGGCCTGGAGCTTCAGCTTGAGGCCGCCACCTCGGGCTGGCCCAACAGTGCAGCCAGAAGTGGCTGGCCCAACCTGGAGGCGCCCCTAACATGGGGTGCCATGGACTGACTCTGGGCAGGCTGGCCTTGCCCTCACACAGGAACCTTGCAAGGCTAACAAACATCGCCAGTCACAGAGCCCCACACAGGGCCGTGATTCTCTGTAGGATGGGCACAGACTCTGCTCCCACTTGGAGACCCCATTTCCCTGGCTAAACAAGGGAGGCTTCAGGTTTACACCAGCAGCCTGGGCCCACCTGCTGACAGAGGACTATCTAGTGGAACACAGAATGGCTGCGTGTCGCTTTTTGCGAGCCCCTCTGGGAATGCGTGTTTCAGCCATTCTCAGAGTACTTTGCTGCAGGCAGGGGGTGCGGGTGGGGTGGGGGGAGAGTGGTGCGAGGGTATATAGGGAAGCAGAGTTGACAGCACGTGCCAGTATGTTTCTGGTTGTGTGAGGGTGTGCTGTGTGTGGCGGTGTAGGAAGATAGAGTGTGCGCGTCTCTGTGTGTGTGTGTGTCTCTGTGGTGTGTGTGTCTCTGTGTGTTTGTGTACCCGAGCCCATGCTCTCTCACCTGCCTATGGAGCTTCCTGCCCGTGGGCATGTGTTGCCGTGGGTATCCGGCTATGGGTGCTTGATTGCCTGGTTTTGTGCGTGGTGGCCAGCACCAACCTGCCTGGGCTTGGGGACAGGGAGGCGACCGCTCGTAAGTATACAGTGAAATCTATACTCTTCGGATCACGCCATTGGATTGTGAACCAACGGCAAGCAGGGAGCACCTTGAGGAGGCTCCTACTGGCTCATGTCCGGACTTGAAGGGCTTCCATAAGGAGAACAACTGCTCGGAATGGAAAGTCAAGGGATAATTTTGCAAGCCTGGAGTTCGTCATGCTGTTTCATTGCGAAGCAACTCCTGGATCTTCCTTGGGTTGGTTGATGTTTAGTTCTCTGGGTTTTCCCGGAGGATGGCAATGACCTCCACCGCTGGAGAAGGGAAAAGGTGTCGAGGGGGAAGGGGAAGAGTCCAAACTGAACCACACGACTGCCTTCTCCTACACTTGTGCCTCCCCCTGGACCAAAGAGCAGACGTGAAAGGAGGCCGCTGAGGACACTGGGCCAGTGAAGGGAACAGAGGGAAGCAGTAACTGCCCACCACCACCACCACCGTCACCAGCACCAACACCTCAACCACCATGGCCCTGACAACCACAGCGTTGCCGTGGTTCCAGTGCAGGGGCGCTTCACTGTGTATCTCTTGCAACCTGCACAGGGAGTGACAGGGAGACACTAGCTGCCGGGAGACCAAAAGACAGGCAACAAGGTAGCCCCTTGATCTGGGCAGGGGGGCGGGGGCGGGGTGGTCCCTCCTGAGTGCCATCAAGGGCTCCGACTCAGCAGTAGGCCCGCCGGGCCTACACAATGCAAAAGGAGAGTCAAGGCCACGTCTGACACCCTGAGTATGTCATGGGTCCACTGCAAAGGGCCAAAGAGCCCTGGGATGCACTCAGGGCACAGAAAGGTTAGGAAGACCCCTGGGAACTCTAGGTTAATAGGGGGAGGTAAGGGCCATGAGAGGGTTGAGGTAACCCCTGATGGCAATTAAGAGATGGATGTGAGGGAATGCCCCTTACTCTCCCAGTCCAGGGGGGCATTTTCCCTTCCTAAGGGAGACTACATATATTGTCCAGGTTGAGCTTCCCAGGCACGCACCCAACCCTGCCTTTTGTCCAGAGGGAAGAACTGAAAGTAAGGCAGTGAGTGGAAGGCAGGAGCCGAACGTGGAGAGCAAGCTGAAATCAAAAGAAAGAACCATGATGGAGGCGAAGCAGGAAGGCCATCCCCAGGGCACTGTGTCCCAGGGTGGCAGATGGAACCAGCCGAAGCCTCCTGGGGCTTGCTGAGGGAAGAGCCATCAGCCAAGGCTGAGTCTCAGCCCCTCAGGCAAGGGGCAGAACCGTGTCCAGAGAGAGGTCTGTTTGGCGATGCTGCAGTGCCCACCTGGGAAGTGGAAGTACCGATAGAAAAGGGAAGGAAGAAGAACAGGGAACAAGGAAGGTAGGGCAACCGTCGGGTCCACGGAGACGGGCAGAGTGGGTACGAGTGCGAGGGCTTGCGCAGGCGTGCTGTCCTGAATGTAACCATGTGCGGGGTGGTGGGGGTGTGCGTGTGCGAGCCCGAGTGATTTCAGTAACATTAAACCCTGGCGAACACCGGCAAAGTGCGAAGCGATGCTGCGAGTAGGGATTCCACCACTTGCTGCTCCCAATCCCGGCCCTCCTTCCTCCCTGCATTTTTCCCAGATCAGTGACCCATGTACCCTGATGTTTCATGCCTGGGAAAGATGCCCCTTTAGGCCCTACCCGACAGGAAGGTGGTGACTTTTGTTGTCGCGGGATGTTTTCTGTGTGATTGTTTTTTCTCACCAATTTCAAAGGTGGGCCTACTTCCTGGGACAGCTTGGCCTACAAAAAGGGTTCCAAGCAGACAGTCCACTCCTCAATTCTAAGGGTCCTTATGATACTTCAGCGTGTGCGGAATCCCTGGGACGCGGATGGTCTTTCCTTTGGAGCGCCCTCCTGCTCCCTCTACACACCCAGGAAGACTTTAGAAGAACAAAGAAAAGAAACGCTGAGGAAACTGTAAAAGAGCCTCACGGTCACCTTCCACATTGGTCTCGCGCCAGGTTCTGGGTGGCACGGGCATGACATCATTGAACCCTCACGCCACGGTGACCGCCTGCTTTCCTTTGCATCTGCGGACACAGAATGTCACCAGCCTCTTCAGTAAGCAGAGTCTGTAGCCCTGCCATCAGGCCTCAGACACTGCAGCTGACCCCAAGGGTGGTCCCTGAGGGCAATTCAGGATGGAGAAAAGCAGGATACTCGCCCTGGAAAGTTCAGATGCATATCTAGGAATGATTTCAATGGACCAAGACTCTTGTGTCTTCCCATAATCAGAAACGCGCTCAGTTCTCTGAATTCAGATGTCTGGGTGAGGTTTTGGTGGTGGTGGTGGTGCTGCTGATGCTGGCGCTGGTGGTGATGGTGCTCTGTTGATTTCACTGTTTTGGTTTTTGTCTTTGTGATCAGCAGCAATCTTTTGGTATTCCCCAACATGTATCTATGTTTTCCATTTAATTCAACGAAAACTCCTAAACAGCCTGGCTCCTTCCTCCCGTACTTCTTCAGAACCCTTCCACAGCGCTTTGTGAATGGGTGTCGCCGAGTCTGTAGTCTTCAGTAAGATCCCCGAATAAAAGGTTCCTCTCGGCTTTTACGTTGTACCTTTTTCTTCTCTCCACACATCCTAGTAGGCTCTGGATAAAGGCCCAGATCCCTCGTTTTGAGGCTCTTCCTGGAAACGCATCATTCCCTGAAGGTGTTGAGTGGTTCTTCAGAAGTGGTTTCTGAGATGTGTGCATGTGCCTGTATGTGTTTCCGTGCATGAGTGTGTGTGTGTGTGTGTGTGTGTGTGTGACTGTGTGACTGTGTGTGTGTGTGTGTGTGTGTTTACCGGGGACCCATAATTTCCCCTGCAGGATCTCACGGGTCTTACAGGGGGAACACTAGGCTAGTGTCAGGGGTTAGGTTGACAAGCAGAGAGATCTCCATGCCAAGCCAACCCAAGCAGCTCCCTTCCTCCACGTGACCCTCCAAACCCCGAGACCCACTTCCCCTCCCCCTCTGCCCTGTACTCCACCTTCTCCCAAAGGATAAGAATTCACAGGGGCACCTGGAAAATATTGAGCGTGACATGTGCCCGGGCTTCTGGCGCACAACTGAAGCCTGAGAGCCTGGCTAGCGAGGCCTGCGGGAAGAAAGACCCCGGTGGTAGCGAATTTGTGGACAAATGTAGTCGAGGCCAAGTGGCCTTCCCCAAGTAGACCCACCAGTGCGACCCATGCCATCCCCAGTAGTCCCAACCCTGCGCACAAAGGATGCTCAGGGATTCCACGCAGGGTTGCAGTGCGGTGGCCACTTCCGGACCCTTGTGATTCAAGTAAAGAAGGGGTCACAACCTTCGGAACCTTCCCGGAGTGTGCCTGCCACTGACCCACCGGATCTTTGTCCCAGTGAAGCACTCCACTTGAGCAGGACAGAGGTTGCTCCCTAGGAAGAGATGCGGTGCAGACAAGCCACAGGCCAGCAAGAGTCAGAAGATACAAAGAAGGAACTCAAAGCTCACGGCTGGGATCTCTGCGGGTCGTCGGCAGCAGCGTTCACGCTGAACCAGGGCATCAAGGGAATCAAGCACTGCCTAGCTACACTTGCGGGTTTGGTGGAAAGTGGCCAAGTTGGTGAAGAGCCCAGCTGAAGATGAGATGGGTGGTCTGTGAGCTGGACTATGGATGGGGATGAGGATAATGGGATATTGGTGCCAATGTGGCTGCTGCTGTGGATGATGATGAGAATGATGATCATGAGGAGGAGGAGGAGGAGGAGGAAGAGGAGGAGGTTGAGGATGAGAAGGAGGAGGAGGAGGAGGAGGAGGAGGAGGAGGAGGAGGAGGGTGATCTGAAAGTTTCACAGCCACCACTGCACACCGACCACTGTTTGCACGCCAAAGGCAGGCGCGGAAGGCTCGGTGGGGGCAGGGAAAAGGGTGACTGCCATTTCTGTAGCCACAGTGCCATCCAGCGGAAGGCGTTATGTGAAAAGCCCAGGCAGCTGAGCTGTGTCTTCTGCCCTGCGCAGGGAACAGCGAGGCTGTGTTGGGCCGAATGGGTTCTGCCCAAGGCGCAGGAGGTCTCCTCCACTGGGCTTCAGAGGCCTCTGAGGGCCGCGTGGCTGCCAGTGCGACCCTGTGGCGAAAGTCGTGCGCTCTGGGAAGGCCGGACACAGCAGGCAGCTCCCAGACTGTCCAGCCCAGGGAGCGCAGCTCCCCCCGTCAGCCATTTTGGGGGTGGGCCCAGAGGAATTCTGCAACTTCTCCTCCGGTGTCCCTGCTGGGGAGTGCCGGGGCGCCCTGCCTGCGGCTGCACTGGGGTCACGTGGCCCCCTTCCTCACCGGAAGCTGAGGGTCTTCGAGGTTCTGGGGCCGGGGCCATTTGCACCGGGCACTCCCAGGGGCGGGCATCTCGTGCTGCCCCTGGGGTTTCTGAGGGCCTTGCCCAGCTGCAGAACCAGGGTCCAGTCTCCCGCGGAGAGCACACAAGAAGGCACGGCCCGGAGCCCATTGCCCGTGTGCGCCCTCAGGACAACAAACCCACCCCAGCCCCACCCCGCGCCGTCCCCACTGGCCCAGTTGCTTCCAGCCCTGTGGCTGTCTCCATCCTCTTGAGACCTGGTAACGGGCTTTGAGCGAAACCATCTCCGCTTGGTGGCAGTATGGCTCCATCGATGCCAACTCAGCGCCTAACCCTGCCCCCACTACACCATCAGGCCTTAGCTCTCCTCCCCTTCTAATGTAAAACCGAAAGCAAAACCAGAGCAACACAGACAGTCCCGTGAAAGAGGAGAGAAAAGGAAAGGAAGCAACCACCCAGCGGCAACCACGTGGACCACCGAATGCACAGGACAAAAGGACCACTGGCCACGAGGCTGGAGCCCCTGCAGTCCTTTCCTCTTCCTTTCCTCCAGCCCCCTCTTTCTTGACTCCTGCTCTTGGGAGAAGTAAAAGGCAAAGGATACACCAAGCAACCTGCCTGGGTGACATTGCCTGAGGGTCTAAACCACAGGATTTCTCCTGGACCAGGTGGTGGCCACCATGCTGGTGGCGAAAACCTCGCTGGCTTGCAAGTCACTTTGTTGCAGGACTCCGCTTCCTTTTCAAGGCCTGGAGCTTCAGCTTGAGGCCGCCACCTCGGGCTGGCCCAACAGTGCAGCCAGAAGTGGCTGGCCCAACCTGGAGGCGCCCCTAACATGGGGTGCCATGGACTGACTCTGGGCAGGCTGGCCTTGCCCTCACACAGGAACCTTGCAAGGCTAACAAACATCGCCAGTCACAGAGCCCCACACAGGGCCGTGATTCTCTGTAGGATGGGCACAGACTCTGCTCCCACTTGGAGACCCCATTTCCCTGGCTAAACAAGGGAGGCTTCAGGTTTACACCAGCAGCCTGGGCCCACCTGCTGACAGAGGACTATCTAGTGGAACACAGAATGGCTGCGTGTCGCTTTTTGCGAGCCCCTCTGGGAATGCGTGTTTCAGCCATTCTCAGAGTACTTTGCTGCAGGCAGGGGGTGCGGGTGGGGTGGGGGGAGAGTGGTGCGAGGGTATATAGGGAAGCAGAGTTGACAGCACGTGCCAGTATGTTTCTGGTTGTGTGAGGGTGTGCTGTGTGTGGCGGTGTAGGAAGATAGAGTGTGCGCGTCTCTGTGTGTGTGTGTGTCTCTGTGGTGTGTGTGTCTCTGTGTGTTTGTGTACCCGAGCCCATGCTCTCTCACCTGCCTATGGAGCTTCCTGCCCGTGGGCATGTGTTGCCGTGGGTATCCGGCTATGGGTGCTTGATTGCCTGGTTTTGTGCGTGGTGGCCAGCACCAACCTGCCTGGGCTTGGGGACAGGGAGGCGACCGCTCGTAAGTATACAGTGAAATCTATACTCTTCGGATCACGCCATTGGATTGTGAACCAACGGCAAGCAGGGAGCACCTTGAGGAGGCTCCTACTGGCTCATGTCCGGACTTGAAGGGCTTCCATAAGGAGAACAACTGCTCGGAATGGAAAGTCAAGGGATAATTTTGCAAGCCTGGAGTTCGTCATGCTGTTTCATTGCGAAGCAACTCCTGGATCTTCCTTGGGTTGGTTGATGTTTAGTTCTCTGGGTTTTCCCGGAGGATGGCAATGACCTCCACCGCTGGAGAAGGGAAAAGGTGTCGAGGGGGAAGGGGAAGAGTCCAAACTGAACCACACGACTGCCTTCTCCTACACTTGTGCCTCCCCCTGGACCAAAGAGCAGACGTGAAAGGAGGCCGCTGAGGACACTGGGCCAGTGAAGGGAACAGAGGGAAGCAGTAACTGCCCACCACCACCACCACCGTCACCAGCACCAACACCTCAACCACCATGGCCCTGACAACCACCGCGTTGCCGTGGTTCCAGTGCAGGGGCGCTTCACTGTGTATCTCTTGCAACCTGCACAGGGAGTGACAGGGAGACACTAGCTGCCGGGAGACCAAAAGACAGGCAACAAGGTAGCCCCTTGATCTGGGCAGGGGGGCGGGGGCGGGGTGGTCCCTCCTGAGTGCCATCAAGGGCTCCGACTCAGCAGTAGGCCCGCCGGGCCTACACAATGCAAAAGGAGAGTCAAGGCCACGTCTGACACCCTGAGTATGTCATGGGTCCACTGCAAAGGGCCAAAGAGCCCTGGGATGCACTCAGGGCACAGAAAGGTTAGGAAGACCCCTGGGAACTCTAGGTTAATAGGGGGAGGTAAGGGCCATGAGAGGGTTGAGGTAACCCCTGATGGCAATTAAGAGATGGATGTGAGGGAATGCCCCTTACTCTCCCAGTCCAGGGGGGCATTTTCCCTTCCTAAGGGAGACTACATATATTGTCCAGGTTGAGCTTCCCAGGCACGCACCCAACCCTGCCTTTTGTCCAGAGGGAAGAACTGAAAGTAAGGCAGTGAGTGGAAGGCAGGAGCCGAACGTGGAGAGCAAGCTGAAATCAAAAGAAAGAACCATGATGGAGGCGAAGCAGGAAGGCCATCCCCAGGGCACTGTGTCCCAGGGTGGCAGATGGAACCAGCCGAAGCCTCCTGGGGCTTGCTGAGGGAAGAGCCATCAGCCAAGGCTGAGTCTCAGCCCCTCAGGCAAGGGGCAGAACCGTGTCCAGAGAGAGGTCTGTTTGGCGATGCTGCAGTGCCCACCTGGGAAGTGGAAGTACCGATAGAAAAGGGAAGGAAGAAGAACAGGGAACAAGGAAGGTAGGGCAACCGTCGGGTCCACGGAGACGGGCAGAGTGGGTACGAGTGCGAGGGCTTGCGCAGGCGTGCTGTCCTGAATGTAACCATGTGCGGGGTGGTGGGGGTGTGCGTGTGCGAGCCCGAGTGATTTCAGTAACATTAAACCCTGGCGAACACCGGCAAAGTGCGAAGCGATGCTGCGAGTAGGGATTCCACCACTTGCTGCTCCCAATCCCGGCCCTCCTTCCTCCCTGCATTTTTCCCAGATCAGTGACCCATGTACCCTGTTTCATGCCTGGGAAAGATGCCCCTTTAGGCCCTACCCGACAGGAAGGTGGTGACTTTTGTTGTCGCGGGATGTTTTCTGTGTGATTGTTTTTTCTCACCAATTTCAAAGGTGGGCCTACTTCCTGGGACAGCTTGGCCTACAAAAAGGGTTCCAAGCAGACAGTCCACTCCTCAATTCTAAGGGTCCTTATGATACTTCAGCGTGTGCGGAATCCCTGGGACGCGGATGGTCTTTCCTTTGGAGCGCCCTCCTGCTCCCTCTACACACCCAGGAAGACTTTAGAAGAACAAAGAAAAGAAACGCTGAGGAAACTGTAAAAGAGCCTCACGGTCACCTTCCACATTGGTCTCGCGCCAGGTTCTGGGTGGCACGGGCATGACATCATTGAACCCTCACGCCACGGTGACCGCCTGCTTTCCTTTGCATCTGCGGACACAGAATGTCACCAGCCTCTTCAGTAAGCAGAGTCTGTAGCCCTGCCATCAGGCCTCAGACACTGCAGCTGACCCCAAGGGTGGTCCCTGAGGGCAATTCAGGATGGAGAAAAGCAGGATACTCGCCCTGGAAAGTTCAGATGCATATCTAGGAATGATTTCAATGGACCAAGACTCTTGTGTCTTCCCATAATCAGAAACGCGCTCAGTTCTCTGAATTCAGATGTCTGGGTGAGGTTTTGGTGGTGGTGGTGGTGCTGCTGATGCTGGCGCTGGTGGTGATGGTGCTCTGTTGATTTCACTGTTTTGGTTTTTGTCTTTGTGATCAGCAGCAATCTTTTGGTATTCCCCAACATGTATCTATGTTTTCCATTTAATTCAACGAAAACTCCTAAACAGCCTGGCTCCTTCCTCCCGTACTTCTTCAGAACCCTTCCACAGCGCTTTGTGAATGGGTGTCGCCGAGTCTGTAGTCTTCAGTAAGATCCCCGAATAAAAGGTTCCTCTCGGCTTTTACGTTGTACCTTTTTCTTCTCTCCACACATCCTAGTAGGCTCTGGATAAAGGCCCAGATCCCTCGTTTTGAGGCTCTTCCTGGAAACGCATCATTCCCTGAAGGTGTTGAGTGGTTCTTCAGAAGTGGTTTCTGAGATGTGTGCATGTGCCTGTATGTGTTTCCGTGCATGAGTGTGTGTGTGTGTGTGTGTGTGTGTGTGTGTGTGTGTGTTTACCGGGGACCCATAATTTCCCCTGCAGGATCTCACGGGTCTTACAGGGGGAACACTAGGCTAGTGTCAGGGGTTAGGTTGACAAGCAGAGAGATCTCCATGCCAAGCCAACCCAAGCAGCTCCCTTCCTCCACGTGACCCTCCAAACCCCGAGACCCACTTCCCCTCCCCCTCTGCCCTGTACTCCACCTTCTCCCAAAGGATAAGAATTCACAGGGGCACCTGGAAAATATTGAGCGTGACATGTGCCCGGGCTTCTGGCGCACAACTGAAGCCTGAGAGCCTGGCTAGCGAGGCCTGCGGGAAGAAAGACCCCGGTGGTAGCGAATTTGTGGACAAATGTAGTCGAGGCCAAGTGGCCTTCCCCAAGTAGACCCACCAGTGCGACCCATGCCATCCCCAATAGTCCCAACCCTGCGCACAAAGGATGCTCAGGGGTTCCACGCAGGGTTGCAGTGCGGTGGCCACTTCCGGACCCTTGTGATTCAAGTAAAGAAGGGGTCACAACCTTCGGAACCTTCCCGGAGTGTGCCTGCCACTGACCCACCGGATCTTTGTCCCAGTGAAGCACTCCACTTGAGCAGGACAGAGGTTGCTCCCTAGGAAGAGATGCGGTGCAGACAAGCCACAGGCCAGCAAGAGTCAGAAGATACAAAGAAGGAACTCAAAGCTCACGGCTGGGATCTCTGCGGGTCGTCGGCAGCAGCGTTCACGCTGAACCAGGGCATCAAGGGAATCAAGCACTGCCTAGCTACACTTGCGGGTTTGGTGGAAAGTGGCCAAGTTGGTGAAGAGCCCAGCTGAAGATGAGATGGGTGGTCTGTGAGCTGGACTATGGATGGGGATGAGGATAATGGGATATTGGTGCCAATGTGGCTGCTGCTGTGGATGATGATGAGAATGATGATCATGAGGAGGAGGAGGAGGAGGAGGAAGAGGAGGAGGTTGAGGATGAGAAGGAGGAGGAGGAGGAGGAGGAGGAGGAGGAGGAGGAGGGTGATCTGAAAGTTTCACAGCCACCACTGCACACCGACCACTGTTTGCACGCCAAAGGCAGGCGCGGAAGGCTCGGTGGGGGCAGGGAAAAGGGTGACTGCCATTTCTGTAGCCACAGTGCCATCCAGCGGAAGGCGTTATGTGAAAAGCCCAGGCAGCCGAGCTGTGTCTTCTGCCCTGCGCAGGGAACAGCGAGGCTGTGTTGGGCCGAATGGGTTCTGCCCAAGGCGCAGGAGGTCTCCTCCACTGGGCTTCAGAGGCCTCTGAGGGCCGCGTGGCTGCCAGTGCGACCCTGTGGCGAAAGTCGTGCGCTCTGGGAAGGCCGGACACAGCAGGCAGCTCCCAGACTGTCCAGCCCAGGGAGCGCAGCTCCCCCCGTCAGCCATTTTGGGGGTGGGCCCAGAGGAATTCTGCAACTTCTCCTCCGGTGTCCCTGCTGGGGAGTGCCGGGGCGCCCTGCCTGCGGCTGCACTGGGGTCACGTGGCCCCCTTCCTCACCGGAAGCTGAGGGTCTTCGAGGTTCTGGGGCCGGGGCCATTTGCACCGGGCACTCCCAGGGGCGGCCATCTCGTGCTGCCCCTGGGGTTTCTGAGGGCCTTGCCCAGCTGCAGAACCAGGGTCCAGTCTCCCGCGGAGAGCACACAAGAAGGCACGGCCCGGAGCCCATTGCCCGTGTGCGCCCTCAGGACAACAAACCCACCCCAGCCCCACCCCGCGCCGTCCCCACTGGGCCAGTTGCTTCCAGCCCTGTGGCTGTCTCCATCCTCTTGAGACCTGGTAACGGGCTTTGAGCGAAACCATCTCCGCTTGGTGGCAGTATGGCTCCATCGATGCCAACTCAGCGCCTAACCCTGCCCCCACTACACCATCAGGCCTTAGCTCTCCTCCCCTTCTAATGTAAAACCGAAAGCAAAACCAGAGCAACACAGACAGTCCCGTGAAAGAGGAGAGAAAAGGAAAGGAAGCAACCACCCAGCGGCAACCACGTGGACCACCGAATGCACAGGACAAAAGGACCACTGGCCACGAGGCTGGAGCCCCTGCAGTCCTTTCCTCTTCCTTTCCTCCAGCCCCCTCTTTCTTGACTCCTGCTCTTGGGAGAAGTAAAAGGCAAAGGATACACCAAGCAACCTGCCTGGGTGACATTGCCTGAGGGTCTAAACCACAGGATTTCTCCTGGACCAGGTGGTGGCCACCATGCTGGTGGCGAAAACCTCGCTGGCTTGCAAGTCACTTTGTTGCAGGACTCCGCTTCCTTTTCAAGGCCTGGAGCTTCAGCTTGAGGCCGCCACCTCGGGCTGGCCCAACAGTGCAGCCAGAAGTGGCTGGCCCAACCTGGAGGCGCCCCTAACATGGGGTGCCATGGACTGACTCTGGGCAGGCTGGCCTTGCCCTCACACAGGAACCTTGCAAGGCTAACAAACATCGCCAGTCACAGAGCCCCACACAGGGCCGTGATTCTCTGTAGGATGGGCACAGACTCTGCTCCCACTTGGAGACCCCATTTCCCTGGCTAAACAAGGGAGGCTTCAGGTTTACACCAGCAGCCTGGGCCCACCTGCTGACAGAGGACTATCTAGTGGAACACAGAATGGCTGCGTGTCGCTTTTTGCGAGCCCCTCTGGGAATGCGTGTTTCAGCCATTCTCAGAGTACTTTGCTGCAGGCAGGGGGTGCGGGTGGGGTGGGGGGAGAGTGGTGCGAGGGTATATAGGGAAGCAGAGTTGACAGCACGTGCCAGTATGTTTCTGGTTGTGTGAGGGTGTGCTGTGTGTGGCGGTGTAGGAAGATAGAGTGTGCGCGTCTCTGTGTGTGTGTGTGTCTCTGTGGTGTGTGTGTCTCTGTGTGTTTGTGTACCCGAGCCCATGCTCTCTCACCTGCCTATGGAGCTTCCTGCCCGTGGGCATGTGTTGCCGTGGGTATCCGGCTATGGGTGCTTGATTGCCTGGTTTTGTGCGTGGTGGCCAGCACCAACCTGCCTGGGCTTGGGGACAGGGAGGCGACCGCTCGTAAGTATACAGTGAAATCTATACTCTTCGGATCACGCCATTGGATTGTGAACCAACGGCAAGCAGGGAGCACCTTGAGGAGGCTCCTACTGGCTCATGTCCGGACTTGAAGGGCTTCCATAAGGAGAACAACTGCTCGGAATGGAAAGTCAAGGGATAATTTTGCAAGCCTGGAGTTCGTCATGCTGTTTCATTGCGAAGCAACTCCTGGATCTTCCTTGGGTTGGTTGATGTTTAGTTCTCTGGGTTTTCCCGGAGGATGGCAATGACCTCCACCGCTGGAGAAGGGAAAAGGTGTCGAGGGGGAAGGGGAAGAGTCCAAACTGAACCACACGACTGCCTTCTCCTACACTTGTGCCTCCCCCTGGACCAAAGAGCAGACGTGAAAGGAGGCCGCTGAGGACACTGGGCCAGTGAAGGGAACAGAGGGAAGCAGTAACTGCCCACCACCACCACCACCGTCACCAGCACCAACACCTCAACCACCATGGCCCTGACAACCACCGCGTTGCCGTGGTTCCAGTGCAGGGGCGCTTCACTGTGTATCTCTTGCAACCTGCACAGGGAGTGACAGGGAGACACTAGCTGCCGGGAGACCAAAAGACAGGCAACAAGGTAGCCCCTTGATCTGGGCAGGGGGGCGGGGGCGGGGTGGTCCCTCCTGAGTGCCATCAAGGGCTCCGACTCAGCAGTAGGCCCGCCGGGCCTACACAATGCAAAAGGAGAGTCAAGGCCACGTCTGACACCCTGAGTATGTCATGGGTCCACTGCAAAGGGCCAAAGAGCCCTGGGATGCACTCAGGGCACAGAAAGGTTAGGAAGACCCCTGGGAACTCTAGGTTAATAGGGGGAGGTAAGGGCCATGAGAGGGTTGAGGTAACCCCTGATGGCAATTAAGAGATGGATGTGAGGGAATGCCCCTTACTCTCCCAGTCCAGGGGGGCATTTTCCCTTCCTAAGGGAGACTACATATATTGTCCAGGTTGAGCTTCCCAGGCACGCACCCAACCCTGCCTTTTGTCCAGAGGGAAGAACTGAAAGTAAGGCAGTGAGTGGAAGGCAGGAGCCGAACGTGGAGAGCAAGCTGAAATCAAAAGAAAGAACCATGATGGAGGCGAAGCAGGAAGGCCATCCCCAGGGCACTGTGTCCCAGGGTGGCAGATGGAACCAGCCGAAGCCTCCTGGGGCTTGCTGAGGGAAGAGCCATCAGCCAAGGCTGAGTCTCAGCCCCTCAGGCAAGGGGCAGAACCGTGTCCAGAGAGAGGTCTGTTTGGCGATGCTGCAGTGCCCACCTGGGAAGTGGAAGTACCGATAGAAAAGGGAAGGAAGAAGAACAGGGAACAAGGAAGGTAGGGCAACCGTCGGGTCCACGGAGACGGGCAGAGTGGGTACGAGTGCGAGGGCTTGCGCAGGCGTGCTGTCCTGAATGTAACCATGTGCGGGGTGGTGGGGGTGTGCGTGTGCGAGCCCGAGTGATTTCAGTAACATTAAACCCTGGCGAACACCGGCAAAGTGCGAAGCGATGCTGCGAGTAGGGATTCCACCACTTGCTGCTCCCAATCCCGGCCCTCCTTCCTCCCTGCATTTTTCCCAGATCAGTGACCCATGTACCCTGATGTTTCATGCCTGGGAAAGATGCCCCTTTAGGCCCTACCCGACAGCAAGGTGGTGACTTTTGTTGTCGCGGGATGTTTTCTGTGTGATTGTTTTTTCTCACCAATTTCAAAGGTGGGCCTACTTCCTGGGACAGCTTGGCCTACAAAAAGGGTTCCAAGCAGACAGTCCACTCCTCAATTCTAAGGGTCCTTATGATACTTCAGCGTGTGCGGAATCCCTGGGACGCGGATGGTCTTTCCTTTGGAGCGCCCTCCTGCTCCCTCTACACACCCAGGAAGACTTTAGAAGAACAAAGAAAAGAAACGCTGAGGAAACTGTAAAAGAGCCTCACGGTCACCTTCCACATTGGTCTCGCGCCAGGTTCTGGGTGGCACGGGCATGACATCATTGAACCCTCACGCCACGGTGACCGCCTGCTTTCCTTTGCATCTGCGGACACAGAATGTCACCAGCCTCTTCAGTAAGCAGAGTCTGTAGCCCTGCCATCAGGCCTCAGACACTGCAGCTGACCCCAAGGGTGGTCCCTGAGGGCAATTCAGGATGGAGAAAAGCAGGATACTCGCCCTGGAAAGTTCAGATGCATATCTAGGAATGATTTCAATGGACCAAGACTCTTGTGTCTTCCCATAATCAGAAACGCGCTCAGTTCTCTGAATTCAGATGTCTGGGTGAGGTTTTGGTGGTGGTGGTGGTGCTGCTGATGCTGGCGCTGGTGGTGATGGTGCTCTGTTGATTTCACTGTTTTGGTTTTTGTCTTTGTGATCAGCAGCAATCTTTTGGTATTCCCCAACATGTATCTATGTTTTCCATTTAATTCAACGAAAACTCCTAAACAGCCTGGCTCCTTCCTCCCGTACTTCTTCAGAACCCTTCCACAGCGCTTTGTGAATGGGTGTCGCCGAGTCTGTAGTCTTCAGTAAGATCCCCGAATAAAAGGTTCCTCTCGGCTTTTACGTTGTACCTTTTTCTTCTCTCCACACATCCTAGTAGGCTCTGGATAAAGGCCCAGATCCCTCGTTTTGAGGCTCTTCCTGGAAACGCATCATTCCCTGAAGGTGTTGAGTGGTTCTTCAGAAGTGGTTTCTGAGATGTGTGCATGTGCCTGTATGTGTTTCCGTGCATGAGTGTGTGTGTGTGTGTGTGTGTGTGACTGTGTGACTGTGTGACTGTGTGTGTGTGTGACTGTGTGTGTTTACCGGGGACCCATAATTTCCCCTGCAGGATCTCACGGGTCTTACAGGGGGAACACTAGGCTAGTGTCAGGGGTTAGGTTGACAAGCAGAGAGATCTCCATGCCAAGCCAACCCAAGCAGCTCCCTTCCTCCACGTGACCCTCCAAACCCCGAGACCCACTTCCCCTCCCCCTCTGCCCTGTACTCCACCTTCTCCCAAAGGATAAGAATTCACAGGGGCACCTGGAAAATATTGAGCGTGACATGTGCCCGGGCTTCTGGCGCACAACTGAAGCCTGAGAGCCTGGCTAGCGAGGCCTGCGGGAAGAAAGACCCCGGTGGTAGCGAATTTGTGGACAAATGTAGTCGAGGCCAAGTGGCCTTCCCCAAGTAGACCCACCAGTGCGACCCATGCCATCCCCAATAGTCCCAACCCTGCGCACAAAGGATGCTCAGGGGTTCCACGCAGGGTTGCAGTGCGGTGGCCACTTCCGGACCCTTGTGATTCAAGTAAAGAAGGGGTCACAACCTTCGGAACCTTCCCGGAGTGTGCCTGCCACTGACCCACCGGATCTTTGTCCCAGTGAAGCACTCCACTTGAGCAGGACAGAGGTTGCTCCCAAGGAAGAGATGCGGTGCAGACAAGCCACAGGCCAGCAAGAGTCAGAAGATACAAAGAAGGAACTCAAAGCTCACGGCTGGGATCTCTGCGGGTCGTCGGCAGCAGCGTTCACGCTGAACCAGGGCATCAAGGGAATCAAGCACTGCCTAGCTACACTTGCGGGTTTGGTGGAAAGTGGCCAAGTTGGTGAAGAGCCCAGCTGAAGATGAGATGGGTGGTCTGTGAGCTGGACTATGGATGGGGATGAGGATAATGGGATATTGGTGCCAATGTGGCTGCTGCTGTGGATGATGATGAGAATGATGATCATGAGGAGGAGGAGGAGGAGGAGGAGGAGGAAGAGGAGGAGGTTGAGGATGAGAAGGAGGAGGAGGAGGAGGAGGAGGAGGAGGAGGAGGAGGGTGATCTGAAAGTTTCACAGCCACCACTGCACACCGACCACTGTTTGCACGCCAAAGGCAGGCGCGGAAGGCTCGGTGGGGGCAGGGAAAAGGGTGACTGCCATTTCTGTAGCCACAGTGCCATCCAGCGGAAGGCGTTATGTGAAAAGCCCAGGCAGCCGAGCTGTGTCTTCTGCCCTGCGCAGGGAACAGCGAGGCTGTGTTGGGCCGAATGGGTTCTGCCCAAGGCGCAGGAGGTCTCCTCCACTGGGCTTCAGAGGCCTCTGAGGGCCGCGTGGCTGCCAGTGCGACCCTGTGGCGAAAGTCGTGCGCTCTGGGAAGGCCGGACACAGCAGGCAGCTCCCAGACTGTCCAGCCCAGGGAGCGCAGCTCCCCCCGTCAGCCATTTTGGGGGTGGGCCCAGAGGAATTCTGCAACTTCTCCTCCGGTGTCCCTGCTGGGGAGTGCCGGGGCGCCCTGCCTGCGGCTGCACTGGGGTCACGTGGCCCCCTTCCTCACCGGAAGCTGAGGGTCTTCGAGGTTCTGGGGCCGGGGCCATTTGCACCGGGCACTCCCAGGGGCGGCCATCTCGTGCTGCCCCTGGGGTTTCTGAGGGCCTTGCCCAGCTGCAGAACCAGGGTCCAGTCTCCCGCGGAGAGCACACAAGAAGGCACGGCCCGGAGCCCATTGCCCGTGTGCGCCCTCAGGACAACAAACCCACCCCAGCCCCACCCCGCGCCGTCCCCACTGGGCCAGTTGCTTCCAGCCCTGTGGCTGTCTCCATCCTCTTGAGACCTGGTAACGGGCTTTGAGCGAAACCATCTCCGCTTGGTGGCAGTATGGCTCCATCGATGCCAACTCAGCGCCTAACCCTGCCCCCACTACACCATCAGGCCTTAGCTCTCCTCCCCTTCTAATGTAAAACCGAAAGCAAAACCAGAGCAACACAGACAGTCCCGTGAAAGAGGAGAGAAAAGGAAAGGAAGCAACCACCCAGCGGCAACCACGTGGACCACCGAATGCACAGGACAAAAGGACCACTGGCCACGAGGCTGGAGCCCCTGCAGTCCTTTCCTCTTCCTTTCCTCCAGCCCCCTCTTTCTTGACTCCTGCTCTTGGGAGAAGTAAAAGGCAAAGGATACACCAAGCAACCTGCCTGGGTGACATTGCCTGAGGGTCTAAACCACAGGATTTCTCCTGGACCAGGTGGTGGCCACCATGCTGGTGGCGAAAACCTCGCTGGCTTGCAAGTCACTTTGTTGCAGGACTCCGCTTCCTTTTCAAGGCCTGGAGCTTCAGCTTGAGGCCGCCACCTCGGGCTGGCCCAACAGTGCAGCCAGAAGTGGCTGGCCCAACCTGGAGGCGCCCCTAACATGGGGTGCCATGGACTGACTCTGGGCAGGCTGGCCTTGCCCTCACACAGGAACCTTGCAAGGCTAACAAACATCGCCAGTCACAGAGCCCCACACAGGGCCGTGATTCTCTGTAGGATGGGCACAGACTCTGCTCCCACTTGGAGACCCCATTTCCCTGGCTAAACAAGGGAGGCTTCAGGTTTACACCAGCAGCCTGGGCCCACCTGCTGACAGAGGACTATCTAGTGGAACACAGAATGGCTGCGTGTCGCTTTTTGCGAGCCCCTCTGGGAATGCGTGTTTCAGCCATTCTCAGAGTACTTTGCTGCAGGCAGGGGGTGCGGGTGGGGTGGGGGGAGAGTGGTGCGAGGGTATATAGGGAAGCAGAGTTGACAGCACGTGCCAGTATGTTTCTGGTTGTGTGAGGGTGTGCTGTGTGTGGCGGTGTAGGAAGATAGAGTGTGCGCGTCTCTGTGTGTGTGTGTGTCTCTGTGGTGTGTGTGTCTCTGTGTGTTTGTGTACCCGAGCCCATGCTCTCTCACCTGCCTATGGAGCTTCCTGCCCGTGGGCATGTGTTGCCGTGGGTATCCGGCTATGGGTGCTTGATTGCCTGGTTTTGTGCGTGGTGGCCAGCACCAACCTGCCTGGGCTTGGGGACAGGGAGGCGACCGCTCGTAAGTATACAGTGAAATCTATACTCTTCGGATCACGCCATTGGATTGTGAACCAACGGCAAGCAGGGAGCACCTTGAGGAGGCTCCTACTGGCTCATGTCCGGACTTGAAGGGCTTCCATAAGGAGAACAACTGCTCGGAATGGAAAGTCAAGGGATAATTTTGCAAGCCTGGAGTTCGTCATGCTGTTTCATTGCGAAGCAACTCCTGGATCTTCCTTGGGTTGGTTGATGTTTAGTTCTCTGGGTTTTCCCGGAGGATGGCAATGACCTCCACCGCTGGAGAAGGGAAAAGGTGTCGAGGGGGAAGGGGAAGAGTCCAAACTGAACCACACGACTGCCTTCTCCTACACTTGTGCCTCCCCCTGGACCAAAGAGCAGACGTGAAAGGAGGCCGCTGAGGACACTGGGCCAGTGAAGGGAACAGAGGGAAGCAGTAACTGCCCACCACCACCACCACCGTCACCAGCACCAACACCTCAACCACCATGGCCCTGACAACCACCGCGTTGCCGTGGTTCCAGTGCAGGGGCGCTTCACTGTGTATCTCTTGCAACCTGCACAGGGAGTGACAGGGAGACACTAGCTGCCGGGAGACCAAAAGACAGGCAACAAGGTAGCCCCTTGATCTGGGCAGGGGGGCGGGGGCGGGGTGGTCCCTCCTGAGTGCCATCAAGGGCTCCGACTCAGCAGTAGGCCCGCCGGGCCTACACAATGCAAAAGGAGAGTCAAGGCCACGTCTGACACCCTGAGTATGTCATGGGTCCACTGCAAAGGGCCAAAGAGCCCTGGGATGCACTCAGGGCACAGAAAGGTTAGGAAGACCCCTGGGAACTCTAGGTTAATAGGGGGAGGTAAGGGCCATGAGAGGGTTGAGGTAACCCCTGATGGCAATTAAGAGATGGATGTGAGGGAATGCCCCTTACTCTCCCAGTCCAGGGGGGCATTTTCCCTTCCTAAGGGAGACTACATATATTGTCCAGGTTGAGCTTCCCAGGCACGCACCCAACCCTGCCTTTTGTCCAGAGGGAAGAACTGAAAGTAAGGCAGTGAGTGGAAGGCAGGAGCCGAACGTGGAGAGCAAGCTGAAATCAAAAGAAAGAACCATGATGGAGGCGAAGCAGGAAGGCCATCCCCAGGGCACTGTGTCCCAGGGTGGCAGATGGAACCAGCCGAAGCCTCCTGGGGCTTGCTGAGGGAAGAGCCATCAGCCAAGGCTGAGTCTCAGCCCCTCAGGCAAGGGGCAGAACCGTGTCCAGAGAGAGGTCTGTTTGGCGATGCTGCAGTGCCCACCTGGGAAGTGGAAGTACCGATAGAAAAGGGAAGGAAGAAGAACAGGGAACAAGGAAGGTAGGGCAACCGTCGGGTCCACGGAGACGGGCAGAGTGGGTACGAGTGCGAGGGCTTGCGCAGGCGTGCTGTCCTGAATGTAACCATGTGCGGGGTGGTGGGGGTGTGCGTGTGCGAGCCCGAGTGATTTCAGTAACATTAAACCCTGGCGAACACCGGCAAAGTGCGAAGCGATGCTGCGAGTAGGGATTCCACCACTTGCTGCTCCCAATCCCGGCCCTCCTTCCTCCCTGCATTTTTCCCAGATCAGTGACCCATGTACCCTGATGTTTCATGCCTGGGAAAGATGCCCCTTTAGGCCCTACCCGACAGGAAGGTGGTGACTTTTGTTGTCGCGGGATGTTTTCTGTGTGATTGTTTTTTCTCACCAATTTCAAAGGTGGGCCTACTTCCTGGGACAGCTTGGCCTACAAAAAGGGTTCCAAGCAGACAGTCCACTCCTCAATTCTAAGGGTCCTTATGATACTTCAGCGTGTGCGGAATCCCTGGGACGCGGATGGTCTTTCCTTTGGAGCGCCCTCCTGCTCCCTCTACACACCCAGGAAGACTTTAGAAGAACAAAGAAAAGAAACGCTGAGGAAACTGTAAAAGAGCCTCACGGTCACCTTCCACATTGGTCTCGCGCCAGGTTCTGGGTGGCACGGGCATGACATCATTGAACCCTCACGCCACGGTGACCGCCTGCTTTCCTTTGCATCTGCGGACACAGAATGTCACCAGCCTCTTCAGTAAGCAGAGTCTGTAGCCCTGCCATCAGGCCTCAGACACTGCAGCTGACCCCAAGGGTGGTCCCTGAGGGCAATTCAGGATGGAGAAAAGCAGGATACTAGCCCTGGAAAGTTCAGATGCATATCTAGGAATGATTTCAATGGACCAAGACTCTTGTGTCTTCCCATAATCAGAAACGCGCTCAGTTCTCTGAATTCAGATGTCTGGGTGAGGTTTTGGTGGTGGTGGTGGTGCTGCTGATGCTGGCGCTGGTGGTGATGGTGCTCTGTTGATTTCACTGTTTTGGTTTTTGTCTTTGTGATCAGCAGCAATCTTTTGGTATTCCCCAACATGTATCTATGTTTTCCATTTAATTCAACGAAAACTCCTAAACAGCCTGGCTCCTTCCTCCCGTACTTCTTCAGAACCCTTCCACAGCGCTTTGTGAATGGGTGTCGCCGAGTCTGTAGTCTTCAGTAAGATCCCCGAATAAAAGGTTCCTCTCGGCTTTTACGTTGTACCTTTTTCTTCTCTCCACACATCCTAGTAGGCTCTGGATAAAGGCCCAGATCCCTCGTTTTGAGGCTCTTCCTGGAAACGCATCATTCCCTGAAGGTGTTGAGTGGTTCTTCAGAAGTGGTTTCTGAGATGTGTGCATGTGCCTGTATGTGTTTCCGTGCATGAGTGTGTGTGTGTGTGTGTGTGTGTGACTGTGTGACTGTGTGACTGTGTGTGTGTGTGTGTGTGTGTGTTTACCGGGGACCCATAATTTCCCCTGCAGGATCTCACGGGTCTTACAGGGGGAACACTAGGCTAGTGTCAGGGGTTAGGTTGACAAGCAGAGAGATCTCCATGCCAAGCCAACCCAAGCAGCTCCCTTCCTCCACGTGACCCTCCAAACCCCGAGACCCACTTCCCCTCCCCCTCTGCCCTGTACTCCACCTTCTCCCAAAGGATAAGAATTCACAGGGGCACCTGGAAAATATTGAGCGTGACATGTGCCCGGGCTTCTGGCGCACAACTGAAGCCTGAGAGCCTGGCTAGCGAGGCCTGCGGGAAGAAAGACCCCGGTGGTAGCGAATTTGTGGACAAATGTAGTCGAGGCCAAGTGGCCTTCCCCAAGTAGACCCACCAGTGCGACCCATGCCATCCCCAGTAGTCCCAACCCTGCGCACAAAGGATGCTCAGGGGTTCCACGCAGGGTTGCAGTGCGGTGGCCACTTCCGGACCCTTGTGATTCAAGTAAAGAAGGGGTCACAACCTTCGGAACCTTCCCGGAGTGTGCCTGCCACTGACCCACCGGATCTTTGTCCCAGTGAAGCACTCCACTTGAGCAGGACAGAGGTTGCTCCCAAGGAAGAGATGCGGTGCAGACAAGCCACAGGCCAGCAAGAGTCAGAAGATACAAAGAAGGAACTCAAAGCTCACGGCTGGGATCTCTGCGGGTCGTCGGCAGCAGCGTTCACGCTGAACCAGGGCATCAAGGGAATCAAGCACTGCCTAGCTACACTTGCGGGTTTGGTGGAAAGTGGCCAAGTTGGTGAAGAGCCCAGCTGAAGATGAGATGGGTGGTCTGTGAGCTGGACTATGGATGGGGATGAGGATAATGGGATATTGGTGCCAATGTGGCTGCTGCTGTGGATGATGATGAGAATGATGATCATGAGGAGGAGGAGGAGGAGGAGGAGGAGGAAGAGGAGGAGGTTGAGGATGAGAAGGAGGAGGAGGAGGAGGAGGAGGAGGAGGAGGAGGAGGGTGATCTGAAAGTTTCACAGCCACCACTGCACACCGACCACTGTTTGCACGCCAAAGGCAGGCGCGGAAGGCTCGGTGGGGGCAGGGAAAAGGGTGACTGCCATTTCTGTAGCCACAGTGCCATCCAGCGGAAGGCGTTATGTGAAAAGCCCAGGCAGCCGAGCTGTGTCTTCTGCCCTGCGCAGGGAACAGCGAGGCTGTGTTGGGCCGAATGGGTTCTGCCCAAGGCGCAGGAGGTCTCCTCCACTGGGCTTCAGAGGCCTCTGAGGGCCGCGTGGCTGCCAGTGCGACCCTGTGGCGAAAGTCGTGCGCTCTGGGAAGGCCGGACACAGCAGGCAGCTCCCAGACTGTCCAGCCCAGGGAGCGCAGCTCCCCCCGTCAGCCATTTTGGGGGTGGGCCCAGAGGAATTCTGCAACTTCTCCTCCGGTGTCCCTGCTGGGGAGTGCCGGGGCGCCCTGCCTGCGGCTGCACTGGGGTCACGTGGCCCCCTTCCTCACCGGAAGCTGAGGGTCTTCGAGGTTCTGGGGCCGGGGCCATTTGCACCGGGCACTCCCAGGGGCGGCCATCTCGTGCTGCCCCTGGGGTTTCTGAGGGCCTTGCCCAGCTGCAGAACCAGGGTCCAGTCTCCCGCGGAGAGCACACAAGAAGGCACGGCCCGGAGCCCATTGCCCGTGTGCGCCCTCAGGACAACAAACCCACCCCAGCCCCACCCCGCGCCGTCCCCACTGGGCCAGTTGCTTCCAGCCCTGTGGCTGTCTCCATCCTCTTGAGACCTGGTAACGGGCTTTGAGCGAAACCATCTCCGCTTGGTGGCAGTATGGCTCCATCGATGCCAACTCAGCGCCTAACCCTGCCCCCACTACACCATCAGGCCTTAGCTCTCCTCCCCTTCTAATGTAAAACCGAAAGCAAAACCAGAGCAACACAGACAGTCCCGTGAAAGAGGAGAGAAAAGGAAAGGAAGCAACCACCCAGCGGCAACCACGTGGACCACCGAATGCACAGGACAAAAGGACCACTGGCCACGAGGCTGGAGCCCCTGCAGTCCTTTCCTCTTCCTTTCCTCCAGCCCCCTCTTTCTTGACTCCTGCTCTTGGGAGAAGTAAAAGGCAAAGGATACACCAAGCAACCTGCCTGGGTGACATTGCCTGAGGGTCTAAACCACAGGATTTCTCCTGGACCAGGTGGTGGCCACCATGCTGGTGGCGAAAACCTCGCTGGCTTGCAAGTCACTTTGTTGCAGGACTCCGCTTCCTTTTCAAGGCCTGGAGCTTCAGCTTGAGGCCGCCACCTCGGGCTGGCCCAACAGTGCAGCCAGAAGTGGCTGGCCCAACCTGGAGGCGCCCCTAACATGGGGTGCCATGGACTGACTCTGGGCAGGCTGGCCTTGCCCTCACACAGGAACCTTGCAAGGCTAACAAACATCGCCAGTCACAGAGCCCCACACAGGGCCGTGATTCTCTGTAGGATGGGCACAGACTCTGCTCCCACTTGGAGACCCCATTTCCCTGGCTAAACAAGGGAGGCTTCAGGTTTACACCAGCAGCCTGGGCCCACCTGCTGACAGAGGACTATCTAGTGGAACACAGAATGGCTGCGTGTCGCTTTTTGCGAGCCCCTCTGGGAATGCGTGTTTCAGCCATTCTCAGAGTACTTTGCTGCAGGCAGGGGGTGCGGGTGGGGTGGGGGGAGAGTGGTGCGAGGGTATATAGGGAAGCAGAGTTGACAGCACGTGCCAGTATGTTTCTGGTTGTGTGAGGGTGTGCTGTGTGTGGCGGTGTAGGAAGATAGAGTGTGCGCGTCTCTGTGTGTGTGTGTGTCTCTGTGGTGTGTGTGTCTCTGTGTGTTTGTGTACCCGAGCCCATGCTCTCTCACCTGCCTATGGAGCTTCCTGCCCGTGGGCATGTGTTGCCGTGGGTATCCGGCTATGGGTGCTTGATTGCCTGGTTTTGTGCGTGGTGGCCAGCACCAACCTGCCTGGGCTTGGGGACAGGGAGGCGACCGCTCGTAAGTATACAGTGAAATCTATACTCTTCGGATCACGCCATTGGATTGTGAACCAACGGCAAGCAGGGAGCACCTTGAGGAGGCTCCTACTGGCTCATGTCCGGACTTGAAGGGCTTCCATAAGGAGAACAACTGCTCGGAATGGAAAGTCAAGGGATAATTTTGCAAGCCTGGAGTTCGTCATGCTGTTTCATTGCGAAGCAACTCCTGGATCTTCCTTGGGTTGGTTGATGTTTAGTTCTCTGGGTTTTCCCGGAGGATGGCAATGACCTCCACCGCTGGAGAAGGGAAAAGGTGTCGAGGGGGAAGGGGAAGAGTCCAAACTGAACCACACGACTGCCTTCTCCTACACTTGTGCCTCCCCCTGGACCAAAGAGCAGACGTGAAAGGAGGCCGCTGAGGACACTGGGCCAGTGAAGGGAACAGAGGGAAGCAGTAACTGCCCACCACCACCACCACCGTCACCAGCACCAACACCTCAACCACCATGGCCCTGACAACCACCGCGTTGCCGTGGTTCCAGTGCAGGGGCGCTTCACTGTGTATCTCTTGCAACCTGCACAGGGAGTGACAGGGAGACACTAGCTGCCGGGAGACCAAAAGACAGGCAACAAGGTAGCCCCTTGATCTGGGCAGGGGGGCGGGGGCGGGGTGGTCCCTCCTGAGTGCCATCAAGGGCTCCGACTCAGCAGTAGGCCCGCCGGGCCTACACAATGCAAAAGGAGAGTCAAGGCCACGTCTGACACCCTGAGTATGTCATGGGTCCACTGCAAAGGGCCAAAGAGCCCTGGGATGCACTCAGGGCACAGAAAGGTTAGGAAGACCCCTGGGAACTCTAGGTTAATAGGGGGAGGTAAGGGCCATGAGAGGGTTGAGGTAACCCCTGATGGCAATTAAGAGATGGATGTGAGGGAATGCCCCTTACTCTCCCAGTCCAGGGGGGCATTTTCCCTTCCTAAGGGAGACTACATATATTGTCCAGGTTGAGCTTCCCAGGCACGCACCCAACCCTGCCTTTTGTCCAGAGGGAAGAACTGAAAGTAAGGCAGTGAGTGGAAGGCAGGAGCCGAACGTGGAGAGCAAGCTGAAATCAAAAGAAAGAACCATGATGGAGGCGAAGCAGGAAGGCCATCCCCAGGGCACTGTGTCCCAGGGTGGCAGATGGAACCAGCCGAAGCCTCCTGGGGCTTGCTGAGGGAAGAGCCATCAGCCAAGGCTGAGTCTCAGCCCCTCAGGCAAGGGGCAGAACCGTGTCCAGAGAGAGGTCTGTTTGGCGATGCTGCAGTGCCCACCTGGGAAGTGGAAGTACCGATAGAAAAGGGAAGGAAGAAGAACAGGGAACAAGGAAGGTAGGGCAACCGTCGGGTCCACGGAGACGGGCAGAGTGGGTACGAGTGCGAGGGCTTGCGCAGGCGTGCTGTCCTGAATGTAACCATGTGCGGGGTGGTGGGGGTGTGCGTGTGCGAGCCCGAGTGATTTCAGTAACATTAAACCCTGGCGAACACCGGCAAAGTGCGAAGCGATGCTGCGAGTAGGGATTCCACCACTTGCTGCTCCCAATCCCGGCCCTCCTTCCTCCCTGCATTTTTCCCAGATCAGTGACCCATGTACCCTGATGTTTCATGCCTGGGAAAGATGCCCCTTTAGGCCCTACCCGACAGCAAGGTGGTGACTTTTGTTGTCGCGGGATGTTTTCTGTGTGATTGTTTTTTCTCACCAATTTCAAAGGTGGGCCTACTTCCTGGGACAGCTTGGCCTACAAAAAGGGTTCCAAGCAGACAGTCCACTCCTCAATTCTAAGGGTCCTTATGATACTTCAGCGTGTGCGGAATCCCTGGGACGCGGATGGTCTTTCCTTTGGAGCGCCCTCCTGCTCCCTCTACACACCCAGGAAGACTTTAGAAGAACAAAGAAAAGAAACGCTGAGGAAACTGTAAAAGAGCCTCACGGTCACCTTCCACATTGGTCTCGCGCCAGGTTCTGGGTGGCACGGGCATGACATCATTGAACCCTCACGCCACGGTGACCGCCTGCTTTCCTTTGCATCTGCGGACACAGAATGTCACCAGCCTCTTCAGTAAGCAGAGTCTGTAGCCCTGCCATCAGGCCTCAGACACTGCAGCTGACCCCAAGGGTGGTCCCTGAGGGCAATTCAGGATGGAGAAAAGCAGGATACTAGCCCTGGAAAGTTCAGATGCATATCTAGGAATGATTTCAATGGACCAAGACTCTTGTGTCTTCCCATAATCAGAAACGCGCTCAGTTCTCTGAATTCAGATGTCTGGGTGAGGTTTTGGTGGTGGTGGTGGTGCTGCTGATGCTGGCGCTGGTGGTGATGGTGCTCTGTTGATTTCACTGTTTTGGTTTTTGTCTTTGTGATCAGCAGCAATCTTTTGGTATTCCCCAACATGTATCTATGTTTTCCATTTAATTCAACGAAAACTCCTAAACAGCCTGGCTCCTTCCTCCCGTACTTCTTCAGAACCCTTCCACAGCGCTTTGTGAATGGGTGTCGCCGAGTCTGTAGTCTTCAGTAAGATCCCCGAATAAAAGGTTCCTCTCGGCTTTTACGTTGTACCTTTTTCTTCTCTCCACACATCCTAGTAGGCTCTGGATAAAGGCCCAGATCCCTCGTTTTGAGGCTCTTCCTGGAAACGCATCATTCCCTGAAGGTGTTGAGTGGTTCTTCAGAAGTGGTTTCTGAGATGTGTGCATGTGCCTGTATGTGTTTCCGTGCATGAGTGTGTGTGTGTGTGTGTGTGTGTGTGTGTGACTGTGTGACTGTGTGTGTGTGTGTGTGTTTACCGGGGACCCATAATTTCCCCTGCAGGATCTCACGGGTCTTACAGGGGGAACACTAGGCTAGTGTCAGGGGTTAGGTTGACAAGCAGAGAGATCTCCATGCCAAGCCAACCCAAGCAGCTCCCTTCCTCCACGTGACCCTCCAAACCCCGAGACCCACTTCCCCTCCCCCTCTGCCCTGTACTCCACCTTCTCCCAAAGGATAAGAATTCACAGGGGCACCTGGAAAATATTGAGCGTGACATGTGCCCGGGCTTCTGGCGCACAACTGAAGCCTGAGAGCCTGGCTAGCGAGGCCTGCGGGAAGAAAGACCCCGGTGGTAGCGAATTTGTGGACAAATGTAGTCGAGGCCAAGTGGCCTTCCCCAAGTAGACCCACCAGTGCGACCCATGCCATCCCCAGTAGTCCCAACCCTGCGCACAAAGGATGCTCAGGGGTTCCACGCAGGGTTGCAGTGCGGTGGCCACTTCCGGACCCTTGTGATTCAAGTAAAGAAGGGGTCACAACCTTCGGAACCTTCCCGGAGTGTGCCTGCCACTGACCCACCGGATCTTTGTCCCAGTGAAGCACTCCACTTGAGCAGGACAGAGGTTGCTCCCAAGGAAGAGATGCGGTGCAGACAAGCCACAGGCCAGCAAGAGTCAGAAGATACAAAGAAGGAACTCAAAGCTCACGGCTGGGATCTCTGCGGGTCGTCGGCAGCAGCGTTCACGCTGAACCAGGGCATCAAGGGAATCAAGCACTGCCTAGCTACACTTGCGGGTTTGGTGGAAAGTGGCCAAGTTGGTGAAGAGCCCAGCTGAAGATGAGATGGGTGGTCTGTGAGCTGGACTATGGATGGGGATGAGGATAATGGGATATTGGTGCCAATGTGGCTGCTGCTGTGGATGATGATGAGAATGATGATCATGAGGAGGAGGAGGAGGAGGAGGAGGAGGAAGAGGAGGAGGTTGAGGATGAGAAGGAGGAGGAGGAGGAGGAGGAGGAGGAGGAGGAGGAGGAGGGTGATCTGAAAGTTTCACAGCCACCACTGCACACCGACCACTGTTTGCACGCCAAAGGCAGGCGCGGAAGGCTCGGTGGGGGCAGGGAAAAGGGTGACTGCCATTTCTGTAGCCACAGTGCCATCCAGCGGAAGGCGTTATGTGAAAAGCCCAGGCAGCCGAGCTGTGTCTTCTGCCCTGCGCAGGGAACAGCGAGGCTGTGTTGGGCCGAATGGGTTCTGCCCAAGGCGCAGGAGGTCTCCTCCACTGGGCTTCAGAGGCCTCTGAGGGCCGCGTGGCTGCCAGTGCGACCCTGTGGCGAAAGTCGTGCGCTCTGGGAAGGCCGGACACAGCAGGCAGCTCCCAGACTGTCCAGCCCAGGGAGCGCAGCTCCCCCCGTCAGCCATTTTGGGGGTGGGCCCAGAGGAATTCTGCAACTTCTCCTCCGGTGTCCCTGCTGGGGAGTGCCGGGGCGCCCTGCCTGCGGCTGCACTGGGGTCACGTGGCCCCCTTCCTCACCGGAAGCTGAGGGTCTTCGAGGTTCTGGGGCCGGGGCCATTTGCACCGGGCACTCCCAGGGGCGGCCATCTCGTGCTGCCCCTGGGGTTTCTGAGGGCCTTGCCCAGCTGCAGAACCAGGGTCCAGTCTCCCGCGGAGAGCACACAAGAAGGCACGGCCCGGAGCCCATTGCCCGTGTGCGCCCTCAGGACAACAAACCCACCCCAGCCCCACCCCGCGCCGTCCCCACTGGGCCAGTTGCTTCCAGCCCTGTGGCTGTCTCCATCCTCTTGAGACCTGGTAACGGGCTTTGAGCGAAACCATCTCCGCTTGGTGGCAGTATGGCTCCATCGATGCCAACTCAGCGCCTAACCCTGCCCCCACTACACCATCAGGCCTTAGCTCTCCTCCCCTTCTAATGTAAAACCGAAAGCAAAACCAGAGCAACACAGACAGTCCCGTGAAAGAGGAGAGAAAAGGAAAGGAAGCAACCACCCAGCGGCAACCACGTGGACCACCGAATGCACAGGACAAAAGGACCACTGGCCACGAGGCTGGAGCCCCTGCAGTCCTTTCCTCTTCCTTTCCTCCAGCCCCCTCTTTCTTGACTCCTGCTCTTGGGAGAAGTAAAAGGCAAAGGATACACCAAGCAACCTGCCTGGGTGACATTGCCTGAGGGTCTAAACCACAGGATTTCTCCTGGACCAGGTGGTGGCCACCATGCTGGTGGCGAAAACCTCGCTGGCTTGCAAGTCACTTTGTTGCAGGACTCCGCTTCCTTTTCAAGGCCTGGAGCTTCAGCTTGAGGCCGCCACCTCGGGCTGGCCCAACAGTGCAGCCAGAAGTGGCTGGCCCAACCTGGAGGCGCCCCTAACATGGGGTGCCATGGACTGACTCTGGGCAGGCTGGCCTTGCCCTCACACAGGAACCTTGCAAGGCTAACAAACATCGCCAGTCACAGAGCCCCACACAGGGCCGTGATTCTCTGTAGGATGGGCACAGACTCTGCTCCCACTTGGAGACCCCATTTCCCTGGCTAAACAAGGGAGGCTTCAGGTTTACACCAGCAGCCTGGGCCCACCTGCTGACAGAGGACTATCTAGTGGAACACAGAATGGCTGCGTGTCGCTTTTTGCGAGCCCCTCTGGGAATGCGTGTTTCAGCCATTCTCAGAGTACTTTGCTGCAGGCAGGGGGTGCGGGTGGGGTGGGGGGAGAGTGGTGCGAGGGTATATAGGGAAGCAGAGTTGACAGCACGTGCCAGTATGTTTCTGGTTGTGTGAGGGTGTGCTGTGTGTGGCGGTGTAGGAAGATAGAGTGTGCGCGTCTCTGTGTGTGTGTGTGTCTCTGTGGTGTGTGTGTCTCTGTGTGTTTGTGTACCCGAGCCCATGCTCTCTCACCTGCCTATGGAGCTTCCTGCCCGTGGGCATGTGTTGCCGTGGGTATCCGGCTATGGGTGCTTGATTGCCTGGTTTTGTGCGTGGTGGCCAGCACCAACCTGCCTGGGCTTGGGGACAGGGAGGCGACCGCTCGTAAGTATACAGTGAAATCTATACTCTTCGGATCACGCCATTGGATTGTGAACCAACGGCAAGCAGGGAGCACCTTGAGGAGGCTCCTACTGGCTCATGTCCGGACTTGAAGGGCTTCCATAAGGAGAACAACTGCTCGGAATGGAAAGTCAAGGGATAATTTTGCAAGCCTGGAGTTCGTCATGCTGTTTCATTGCGAAGCAACTCCTGGATCTTCCTTGGGTTGGTTGATGTTTAGTTCTCTGGGTTTTCCCGGAGGATGGCAATGACCTCCACCGCTGGAGAAGGGAAAAGGTGTCGAGGGGGAAGGGGAAGAGTCCAAACTGAACCACACGACTGCCTTCTCCTACACTTGTGCCTCCCCCTGGACCAAAGAGCAGACGTGAAAGGAGGCCGCTGAGGACACTGGGCCAGTGAAGGGAACAGAGGGAAGCAGTAACTGCCCACCACCACCACCACCGTCACCAGCACCAACACCTCAACCACCATGGCCCTGACAACCACCGCGTTGCCGTGGTTCCAGTGCAGGGGCGCTTCACTGTGTATCTCTTGCAACCTGCACAGGGAGTGACAGGGAGACACTAGCTGCCGGGAGACCAAAAGACAGGCAACAAGGTAGCCCCTTGATCTGGGCAGGGGGGCGGGGGCGGGGTGGTCCCTCCTGAGTGCCATCAAGGGCTCCGACTCAGCAGTAGGCCCGCCGGGCCTACACAATGCAAAAGGAGAGTCAAGGCCACGTCTGACACCCTGAGTATGTCATGGGTCCACTGCAAAGGGCCAAAGAGCCCTGGGATGCACTCAGGGCACAGAAAGGTTAGGAAGACCCCTGGGAACTCTAGGTTAATAGGGGGAGGTAAGGGCCATGAGAGGGTTGAGGTAACCCCTGATGGCAATTAAGAGATGGATGTGAGGGAATGCCCCTTACTCTCCCAGTCCAGGGGGGCATTTTCCCTTCCTAAGGGAGACTACATATATTGTCCAGGTTGAGCTTCCCAGGCACGCACCCAACCCTGCCTTTTGTCCAGAGGGAAGAACTGAAAGTAAGGCAGTGAGTGGAAGGCAGGAGCCGAACGTGGAGAGCAAGCTGAAATCAAAAGAAAGAACCATGATGGAGGCGAAGCAGGAAGGCCATCCCCAGGGCACTGTGTCCCAGGGTGGCAGATGGAACCAGCCGAAGCCTCCTGGGGCTTGCTGAGGGAAGAGCCATCAGCCAAGGCTGAGTCTCAGCCCCTCAGGCAAGGGGCAGAACCGTGTCCAGAGAGAGGTCTGTTTGGCGATGCTGCAGTGCCCACCTGGGAAGTGGAAGTACCGATAGAAAAGGGAAGGAAGAAGAACAGGGAACAAGGAAGGTAGGGCAACCGTCGGGTCCACGGAGACGGGCAGAGTGGGTACGAGTGCGAGGGCTTGCGCAGGCGTGCTGTCCTGAATGTAACCATGTGCGGGGTGGTGGGGGTGTGCGTGTGCGAGCCCGAGTGATTTCAGTAACATTAAACCCTGGCGAACACCGGCAAAGTGCGAAGCGATGCTGCGAGTAGGGATTCCACCACTTGCTGCTCCCAATCCCGGCCCTCCTTCCTCCCTGCATTTTTCCCAGATCAGTGACCCATGTACCCTGATGTTTCATGCCTGGGAAAGATGCCCCTTTAGGCCCTACCCGACAGGAAGGTGGTGACTTTTGTTGTCGCGGGATGTTTTCTGTGTGATTGTTTTTTCTCACCAATTTCAAAGGTGGGCCTACTTCCTGGGACAGCTTGGCCTACAAAAAGGGTTCCAAGCAGACAGTCCACTCCTCAATTCTAAGGGTCCTTATGATACTTCAGCGTGTGCGGAATCCCTGGGACGCGGATGGTCTTTCCTTTGGAGCGCCCTCCTGCTCCCTCTACACACCCAGGAAGACTTTAGAAGAACAAAGAAAAGAAACGCTGAGGAAACTGTAAAAGAGCCTCACGGTCACCTTCCACATTGGTCTCGCGCCAGGTTCTGGGTGGCACGGGCATGACATCATTGAACCCTCACGCCACGGTGACCGCCTGCTTTCCTTTGCATCTGCGGACACAGAATGTCACCAGCCTCTTCAGTAAGCAGAGTCTGTAGCCCTGCCATCAGGCCTCAGACACTGCAGCTGACCCCAAGGGTGGTCCCTGAGGGCAATTCAGGATGGAGAAAAGCAGGATACTCGCCCTGGAAAGTTCAGATGCATATCTAGGAATGATTTCAATGGACCAAGACTCTTGTGTCTTCCCATAATCAGAAACGCGCTCAGTTCTCTGAATTCAGATGTCTGGGTGAGGTTTTGGTGGTGGTGGTGGTGCTGCTGATGCTGGCGCTGGTGGTGATGGTGCTCTGTTGATTTCACTGTTTTGGTTTTTGTCTTTGTGATCAGCAGCAATCTTTTGGTATTCCCCAACATGTATCTATGTTTTCCATTTAATTCAACGAAAACTCCTAAACAGCCTGGCTCCTTCCTCCCGTACTTCTTCAGAACCCTTCCACAGCGCTTTGTGAATGGGTGTCGCCGAGTCTGTAGTCTTCAGTAAGATCCCCGAATAAAAGGTTCCTCTCGGCTTTTACGTTGTACCTTTTTCTTCTCTCCACACATCCTAGTAGGCTCTGGATAAAGGCCCAGATCCCTCGTTTTGAGGCTCTTCCTGGAAACGCATCATTCCCTGAAGGTGTTGAGTGGTTCTTCAGAAGTGGTTTCTGAGATGTGTGCATGTGCCTGTATGTGTTTCCGTGCATGAGTGTGTGTGTGTGTGTGTGTGTGTGTGTGTGACTGTGTGACTGTGTGTGTGTGTGACTGTGTGTGTTTACCGGGGACCCATAATTTCCCCTGCAGGATCTCACGGGTCTTACAGGGGGAACACTAGGCTAGTGTCAGGGGTTAGGTTGACAAGCAGAGAGATCTCCATGCCAAGCCAACCCAAGCAGCTCCCTTCCTCCACGTGACCCTCCAAACCCCGAGACCCACTTCCCCTCCCCCTCTGCCCTGTACTCCACCTTCTCCCAAAGGATAAGAATTCACAGGGGCACCTGGAAAATATTGAGCGTGACATGTGCCCGGGCTTCTGGCGCACAACTGAAGCCTGAGAGCCTGGCTAGCGAGGCCTGCGGGAAGAAAGACCCCGGTGGTAGCGAATTTGTGGACAAATGTAGTCGAGGCCAAGTGGCCTTCCCCAAGTAGACCCACCAGTGCGACCCATGCCATCCCCAATAGTCCCAACCCTGCGCACAAAGGATGCTCAGGGGTTCCACGCAGGGTTGCAGTGCGGTGGCCACTTCCGGACCCTTGTGATTCAAGTAAAGAAGGGGTCACAACCTTCGGAACCTTCCCGGAGTGTGCCTGCCACTGACCCACCGGATCTTTGTCCCAGTGAAGCACTCCACTTGAGCAGGACAGAGGTTGCTCCCTAGGAAGAGATGCGGTGCAGACAAGCCACAGGCCAGCAAGAGTCAGAAGATACAAAGAAGGAACTCAAAGCTCACGGCTGGGATCTCTGCGGGTCGTCGGCAGCAGCGTTCACGCTGAACCAGGGCATCAAGGGAATCAAGCACTGCCTAGCTACACTTGCGGGTTTGGTGGAAAGTGGCCAAGTTGGTGAAGAGCCCAGCTGAAGATGAGATGGGTGGTCTGTGAGCTGGACTATGGATGGGGATGAGGATAATGGGATATTGGTGCCAATGTGGCTGCTGCTGTGGATGATGATGAGAATGATGATCATGAGGAGGAGGAGGAGGAGGAGGAAGAGGAGGAGGTTGAGGATGAGAAGGAGGAGGAGGAGGAGGAGGAGGAGGAGGAGGAGGGTGATCTGAAAGTTTCACAGCCACCACTGCACACCGACCACTGTTTGCACGCTAAAGGCAGGCGCGGAAGGCTCGGTGGGGGCAGGGAAAAGGGTGACTGCCATTTCTGTAGCCACAGTGCCATCCAGCGGAAGGCGTTATGTGAAAAGCCCAGGCAGCCGAGCTGTGTCTTCTGCCCTGCGCAGGGAACAGCGAGGCTGTGTTGGGCCGAATGGGTTCTGCCCAAGGCGCAGGAGGTCTCCTCCACTGGGCTTCAGAGGCCTCTGAGGGCCGCGTGGCTGCCAGTGCGACCCTGTGGCGAAAGTCGTGCGCTCTGGGAAGGCCGGACACAGCAGGCAGCTCCCAGACTGTCCAGCCCAGGGAGCGCAGCTCCCCCCGTCAGCCATTTTGGGGGTGGGCCCAGAGGAATTCTGCAACTTCTCCTCCGGTGTCCCTGCTGGGGAGTGCCGGGGCGCCCTGCCTGCGGCTGCACTGGGGTCACGTGGCCCCCTTCCTCACCGGAAGCTGAGGGTCTTCGAGGTTCTGGGGCCGGGGCCATTTGCACCGGGCACTCCCAGGGGCGGCCATCTCGTGCTGCCCCTGGGGTTTCTGAGGGCCTTGCCCAGCTGCAGAACCAGGGTCCAGTCTCCCGCGGAGAGCACACAAGAAGGCACGGCCCGGAGCCCATTGCCCGTGTGCGCCCTCAGGACAACAAACCCACCCCAGCCCCACCCCGCGCCGTCCCCACTGGGCCAGTTGCTTCCAGCCCTGTGGCTGTCTCCATCCTCTTGAGACCTGGTAACGGGCTTTGAGCGAAACCATCTCCGCTTGGTGGCAGTATGGCTCCATCGATGCCAACTCAGCGCCTAACCCTGCCCCCACTACACCATCAGGCCTTAGCTCTCCTCCCCTTCTAATGTAAAACCGAAAGCAAAACCAGAGCAACACAGACAGTCCCGTGAAAGAGGAGAGAAAAGGAAAGGAAGCAACCACCCAGCGGCAACCACGTGGACCACCGAATGCACAGGACAAAAGGACCACTGGCCACGAGGCTGGAGCCCCTGCAGTCCTTTCCTCTTCCTTTCCTCCAGCCCCCTCTTTCTTGACTCCTGCTCTTGGGAGAAGTAAAAGGCAAAGGATACACCAAGCAACCTGCCTGGGTGACATTGCCTGAGGGTCTAAACCACAGGATTTCTCCTGGACCAGGTGGTGGCCACCATGCTGGTGGCGAAAACCTCGCTGGCTTGCAAGTCACTTTGTTGCAGGACTCCGCTTCCTTTTCAAGGCCTGGAGCTTCAGCTTGAGGCCGCCACCTCGGGCTGGCCCAACAGTGCAGCCAGAAGTGGCTGGCCCAACCTGGAGGCGCCCCTAACATGGGGTGCCATGGACTGACTCTGGGCAGGCTGGCCTTGCCCTCACACAGGAACCTTGCAAGGCTAACAAACATCGCCAGTCACAGAGCCCCACACAGGGCCGTGATTCTCTGTAGGATGGGCACAGACTCTGCTCCCACTTGGAGACCCCATTTCCCTGGCTAAACAAGGGAGGCTTCAGGTTTACACCAGCAGCCTGGGCCCACCTGCTGACAGAGGACTATCTAGTGGAACACAGAATGGCTGCGTGTCGCTTTTTGCGAGCCCCTCTGGGAATGCGTGTTTCAGCCATTCTCAGAGTACTTTGCTGCAGGCAGGGGGTGCGGGTGGGGTGGGGGGAGAGTGGTGCGAGGGTATATAGGGAAGCAGAGTTGACAGCACGTGCCAGTATGTTTCTGGTTGTGTGAGGGTGTGCTGTGTGTGGCGGTGTAGGAAGATAGAGTGTGCGCGTCTCTGTGTGTGTGTGTGTCTCTGTGGTGTGTGTGTCTCTGTGTGTTTGTGTACCCGAGCCCATGCTCTCTCACCTGCCTATGGAGCTTCCTGCCCGTGGGCATGTGTTGCCGTGGGTATCCGGCTATGGGTGCTTGATTGCCTGGTTTTGTGCGTGGTGGCCAGCACCAACCTGCCTGGGCTTGGGGACAGGGAGGCGACCGCTCGTAAGTATACAGTGAAATCTATACTCTTCGGATCACGCCATTGGATTGTGAACCAACGGCAAGCAGGGAGCACCTTGAGGAGGCTCCTACTGGCTCATGTCCGGACTTGAAGGGCTTCCATAAGGAGAACAACTGCTCGGAATGGAAAGTCAAGGGATAATTTTGCAAGCCTGGAGTTCGTCATGCTGTTTCATTGCGAAGCAACTCCTGGATCTTCCTTGGGTTGGTTGATGTTTAGTTCTCTGGGTTTTCCCGGAGGATGGCAATGACCTCCACCGCTGGAGAAGGGAAAAGGTGTCGAGGGGGAAGGGGAAGAGTCCAAACTGAACCACACGACTGCCTTCTCCTACACTTGTGCCTCCCCCTGGACCAAAGAGCAGACGTGAAAGGAGGCCGCTGAGGACACTGGGCCAGTGAAGGGAACAGAGGGAAGCAGTAACTGCCCACCACCACCACCACCGTCACCAGCACCAACACCTCAACCACCATGGCCCTGACAACCACCGCGTTGCCGTGGTTCCAGTGCAGGGGCGCTTCACTGTGTATCTCTTGCAACCTGCACAGGGAGTGACAGGGAGACACTAGCTGCCGGGAGACCAAAAGACAGGCAACAAGGTAGCCCCTTGATCTGGGCAGGGGGGCGGGGGCGGGGTGGTCCCTCCTGAGTGCCATCAAGGGCTCCGACTCAGCAGTAGGCCCGCCGGGCCTACACAATGCAAAAGGAGAGTCAAGGCCACGTCTGACACCCTGAGTATGTCATGGGTCCACTGCAAAGGGCCAAAGAGCCCTGGGATGCACTCAGGGCACAGAAAGGTTAGGAAGACCCCTGGGAACTCTAGGTTAATAGGGGGAGGTAAGGGCCATGAGAGGGTTGAGGTAACCCCTGATGGCAATTAAGAGATGGATGTGAGGGAATGCCCCTTACTCTCCCAGTCCAGGGGGGCATTTTCCCTTCCTAAGGGAGACTACATATATTGTCCAGGTTGAGCTTCCCAGGCACGCACCCAACCCTGCCTTTTGTCCAGAGGGAAGAACTGAAAGTAAGGCAGTGAGTGGAAGGCAGGAGCCGAACGTGGAGAGCAAGCTGAAATCAAAAGAAAGAACCATGATGGAGGCGAAGCAGGAAGGCCATCCCCAGGGCACTGTGTCCCAGGGTGGCAGATGGAACCAGCCGAAGCCTCCTGGGGCTTGCTGAGGGAAGAGCCATCAGCCAAGGCTGAGTCTCAGCCCCTCAGGCAAGGGGCAGAACCGTGTCCAGAGAGAGGTCTGTTTGGCGATGCTGCAGTGCCCACCTGGGAAGTGGAAGTACCGATAGAAAAGGGAAGGAAGAAGAACAGGGAACAAGGAAGGTAGGGCAACCGTCGGGTCCACGGAGACGGGCAGAGTGGGTACGAGTGCGAGGGCTTGCGCAGGCGTGCTGTCCTGAATGTAACCATGTGCGGGGTGGTGGGGGTGTGCGTGTGCGAGCCCGAGTGATTTCAGTAACATTAAACCCTGGCGAACACCGGCAAAGTGCGAAGCGATGCTGCGAGTAGGGATTCCACCACTTGCTGCTCCCAATCCCGGCCCTCCTTCCTCCCTGCATTTTTCCCAGATCAGTGACCCATGTACCCTGATGTTTCATGCCTGGGAAAGATGCCCCTTTAGGCCCTACCCGACAGGAAGGTGGTGACTTTTGTTGTCGCGGGATGTTTTCTGTGTGATTGTTTTTTCTCACCAATTTCAAAGGTGGGCTTACTTCCTGGGACAGCTTGGCCTACAAAAAGGGTTCCAAGCAGACAGTCCACTCCTCAATTCTAAGGGTCCTTATGATACTTCAGCGTGTGCGGAATCCCTGGGACGCGGATGGTCTTTCCTTTGGAGCGCCCTCCTGCTCCCTCTACACACCCAGGAAGACTTTAGAAGAACAAAGAAAAGAAACGCTGAGGAAACTGTAAAAGAGCCTCACGGTCACCTTCCACATTGGTCTCGCGCCAGGTTCTGGGTGGCACGGGCATGACATCATTGAACCCTCACGCCACGGTGACCGCCTGCTTTCCTTTGCATCTGCGGACACAGAATGTCACCAGCCTCTTCAGTAAGCAGAGTCTGTAGCCCTGCCATCAGGCCTCAGACACTGCAGCTGACCCCAAGGGTGGTCCCTGAGGGCAATTCAGGATGGAGAAAAGCAGGATACTCGCCCTGGAAAGTTCAGATGCATATCTAGGAATGATTTCAATGGACCAAGACTCTTGTGTCTTCCCATAATCAGAAACGCGCTCAGTTCTCTGAATTCAGATGTCTGGGTGAGGTTTTGGTGGTGGTGGTGGTGCTGCTGATGCTGGCGCTGGTGGTGATGGTGCTCTGTTGATTTCACTGTTTTGGTTTTTGTCTTTGTGATCAGCAGCAATCTTTTGGTATTCCCCAACATGTATCTATGTTTTCCATTTAATTCAACGAAAACTCCTAAACAGCCTGGCTCCTTCCTCCCGTACTTCTTCAGAACCCTTCCACAGCGCTTTGTGAATGGGTGTCGCCGAGTCTGTAGTCTTCAGTAAGATCCCCGAATAAAAGGTTCCTCTCGGCTTTTACGTTGTACCTTTTTCTTCTCTCCACACATCCTAGTAGGCTCTGGATAAAGGCCCAGATCCCTCGTTTTGAGGCTCTTCCTGGAAACGCATCATTCCCTGAAGGTGTTGAGTGGTTCTTCAGAAGTGGTTTCTGAGATGTGTGCATGTGCCTGTATGTGTTTCCGTGCATGAGTGTGTGTGTGTGTGTGTGTGTGTGTGTGTGTGTGTTTACCGGGGACCCATAATTTCCCCTGCAGGATCTCACGGGTCTTACAGGGGGAACACTAGGCTAGTGTCAGGGGTTAGGTTGACAAGCAGAGAGATCTCCATGCCAAGCCAACCCAAGCAGCTCCCTTCCTCCACGTGACCCTCCAAACCCCGAGACCCACTTCCCCTCCCCCTCTGCCCTGTACTCCACCTTCTCCCAAAGGATAAGAATTCACAGGGGCACCTGGAAAATATTGAGCGTGACATGTGCCCGGGCTTCTGGCGCACAACTGAAGCCTGAGAGCCTGGCTAGCGAGGCCTGCGGGAAGAAAGACCCCGGTGGTAGCGAATTTGTGGACAAATGTAGTCGAGGCCAAGTGGCCTTCCCCAAGTAGACCCACCAGTGCGACCCATGCCATCCCCAATAGTCCCAACCCTGCGCACAAAGGATGCTCAGGGGTTCCACGCAGGGTTGCAGTGCGGTGGCCACTTCCGGACCCTTGTGATTCAAGTAAAGAAGGGGTCACAACCTTCGGAACCTTCCCGGAGTGTGCCTGCCACTGACCCACCGGATCTTTGTCCCAGTGAAGCACTCCACTTGAGCAGGACAGAGGTTGCTCCCTAGGAAGAGATGCGGTGCAGACAAGCCACAGGCCAGCAAGAGTCAGAAGATACAAAGAAGGAACTCAAAGCTCACGGCTGGGATCTCTGCGGGTCGTCGGCAGCAGCGTTCACGCTGAACCAGGGCATCAAGGGAATCAAGCACTGCCTAGCTACACTTGCGGGTTTGGTGGAAAGTGGCCAAGTTGGTGAAGAGCCCAGCTGAAGATGAGATGGGTGGTCTGTGAGCTGGACTATGGATGGGGATGAGGATAATGGGATATTGGTGCCAATGTGGCTGCTGCTGTGGATGATGATGAGAATGATGATCATGAGGAGGAGGAGGAGGAGGAGGAAGAGGAGGAGGTTGAGGATGAGAAGGAGGAGGAGGAGGAGGAGGAGGAGGAGGAGGAGGAGGGTGATCTGAAAGTTTCACAGCCACCACTGCACACCGACCACTGTTTGCACGCCAAAGGCAGGCGCGGAAGGCTCGGTGGGGGCAGGGAAAAGGGTGACTGCCATTTCTGTAGCCACAGTGCCATCCAGCGGAAGGCGTTATGTGAAAAGCCCAGGCAGCCGAGCTGTGTCTTCTGCCCTGCGCAGGGAACAGCGAGGCTGTGTTGGGCCGAATGGGTTCTGCCCAAGGCGCAGGAGGTCTCCTCCACTGGGCTTCAGAGGCCTCTGAGGGCCGCGTGGCTGCCAGTGCGACCCTGTGGCGAAAGTCGTGCGCTCTGGGAAGGCCGGACACAGCAGGCAGCTCCCAGACTGTCCAGCCCAGGGAGCGCAGCTCCCCCCGTCAGCCATTTTGGGGGTGGGCCCAGAGGAATTCTGCAACTTCTCCTCCGGTGTCCCTGCTGGGGAGTGCCGGGGCGCCCTGCCTGCGGCTGCACTGGGGTCACGTGGCCCCCTTCCTCACCGGAAGCTGAGGGTCTTCGAGGTTCTGGGGCCGGGGCCATTTGCACCGGGCACTCCCAGGGGCGGCCATCTCGTGCTGCCCCTGGGGTTTCTGAGGGCCTTGCCCAGCTGCAGAACCAGGGTCCAGTCTCCCGCGGAGAGCACACAAGAAGGCACGGCCCGGAGCCCATTGCCCGTGTGCGCCCTCAGGACAACAAACCCACCCCAGCCCCACCCCGCGCCGTCCCCACTGGGCCAGTTGCTTCCAGCCCTGTGGCTGTCTCCATCCTCTTGAGACCTGGTAACGGGCTTTGAGCGAAACCATCTCCGCTTGGTGGCAGTATGGCTCCATCGATGCCAACTCAGCGCCTAACCCTGCCCCCACTACACCATCAGGCCTTAGCTCTCCTCCCCTTCTAATGTAAAACCGAAAGCAAAACCAGAGCAACACAGACAGTCCCGTGAAAGAGGAGAGAAAAGGAAAGGAAGCAACCACCCAGCGGCAACCACGTGGACCACCGAATGCACAGGACAAAAGGACCACTGGCCACGAGGCTGGAGCCCCTGCAGTCCTTTCCTCTTCCTTTCCTCCAGCCCCCTCTTTCTTGACTCCTGCTCTTGGGAGAAGTAAAAGGCAAAGGATACACCAAGCAACCTGCCTGGGTGACATTGCCTGAGGGTCTAAACCACAGGATTTCTCCTGGACCAGGTGGTGGCCACCATGCTGGTGGCGAAAACCTCGCTGGCTTGCAAGTCACTTTGTTGCAGGACTCCGCTTCCTTTTCAAGGCCTGGAGCTTCAGCTTGAGGCCGCCACCTCGGGCTGGCCCAACAGTGCAGCCAGAAGTGGCTGGCCCAACCTGGAGGCGCCCCTAACATGGGGTGCCATGGACTGACTCTGGGCAGGCTGGCCTTGCCCTCACACAGGAACCTTGCAAGGCTAACAAACATCGCCAGTCACAGAGCCCCACACAGGGCCGTGATTCTCTGTAGGATGGGCACAGACTCTGCTCCCACTTGGAGACCCCATTTCCCTGGCTAAACAAGGGAGGCTTCAGGTTTACACCAGCAGCCTGGGCCCACCTGCTGACAGAGGACTATCTAGTGGAACACAGAATGGCTGCGTGTCGCTTTTTGCGAGCCCCTCTGGGAATGCGTGTTTCAGCCATTCTCAGAGTACTTTGCTGCAGGCAGGGGGTGCGGGTGGGGTGGGGGGAGAGTGGTGCGAGGGTATATAGGGAAGCAGAGTTGACAGCACGTGCCAGTATGTTTCTGGTTGTGTGAGGGTGTGCTGTGTGTGGCGGTGTAGGAAGATAGAGTGTGCGCGTCTCTGTGTGTGTGTGTGTCTCTGTGGTGTGTGTGTCTCTGTGTGTTTGTGTACCCGAGCCCATGCTCTCTCACCTGCCTATGGAGCTTCCTGCCCGTGGGCATGTGTTGCCGTGGGTATCCGGCTATGGGTGCTTGATTGCCTGGTTTTGTGCGTGGTGGCCAGCACCAACCTGCCTGGGCTTGGGGACAGGGAGGCGACCGCTCGTAAGTATACAGTGAAATCTATACTCTTCGGATCACGCCATTGGATTGTGAACCAACGGCAAGCAGGGAGCACCTTGAGGAGGCTCCTACTGGCTCATGTCCGGACTTGAAGGGCTTCCATAAGGAGAACAACTGCTCGGAATGGAAAGTCAAGGGATAATTTTGCAAGCCTGGAGTTCGTCATGCTGTTTCATTGCGAAGCAACTCCTGGATCTTCCTTGGGTTGGTTGATGTTTAGTTCTCTGGGTTTTCCCGGAGGATGGCAATGACCTCCACCGCTGGAGAAGGGAAAAGGTGTCGAGGGGGAAGGGGAAGAGTCCAAACTGAACCACACGACTGCCTTCTCCTACACTTGTGCCTCCCCCTGGACCAAAGAGCAGACGTGAAAGGAGGCCGCTGAGGACACTGGGCCAGTGAAGGGAACAGAGGGAAGCAGTAACTGCCCACCACCACCACCACCGTCACCAGCACCAACACCTCAACCACCATGGCCCTGACAACCACCGCGTTGCCGTGGTTCCAGTGCAGGGGCGCTTCACTGTGTATCTCTTGCAACCTGCACAGGGAGTGACAGGGAGACACTAGCTGCCGGGAGACCAAAAGACAGGCAACAAGGTAGCCCCTTGATCTGGGCAGGGGGGCGGGGGCGGGGTGGTCCCTCCTGAGTGCCATCAAGGGCTCCGACTCAGCAGTAGGCCCGCCGGGCCTACACAATGCAAAAGGAGAGTCAAGGCCACGTCTGACACCCTGAGTATGTCATGGGTCCACTGCAAAGGGCCAAAGAGCCCTGGGATGCACTCAGGGCACAGAAAGGTTAGGAAGACCCCTGGGAACTCTAGGTTAATAGGGGGAGGTAAGGGCCATGAGAGGGTTGAGGTAACCCCTGATGGCAATTAAGAGATGGATGTGAGGGAATGCCCCTTACTCTCCCAGTCCAGGGGGGCATTTTCCCTTCCTAAGGGAGACTACATATATTGTCCAGGTTGAGCTTCCCAGGCACGCACCCTTTTGTCCAGAGGGAAGAACTGAAAGTAAGGCAGTGAGTGGAAGGCAGGAGCCGAACGTGGAGAGCAAGCTGAAATCAAAAGAAAGAACCATGATGGAGGCGAAGCAGTAAGGCCATCCCCAGGGCACTGTGTCCCAGGGTGGCAGATGGAACCAGCCGAAGCCTCCTGGGGCTTGCTGAGGGAAGAGCCATCAGCCAAGGCTGAGTCTCAGCCCCTCAGGCAAGGGGCAGAACCGTGTCCAGAGAGAGGTCTGTTTGGCGATGCTGCAGTGCCCACCTGGGAAGTGGAAGTACCGATAGAAAAGGGAAGGAAGAAGAACAGGGAACAAGGAAGGTAGGGCAACCGTCGGGTCCACGGAGACGGGCAGAGTGGGTACGAGTGCGAGGGCTTGCGCAGGCGTGCTGTCCTGAATGCAACCATGTGCGGGGTGGTGGGGGTGTGCGTGTGCGAGCCCGAGTGATTTCAGTAACATTAAACCCTGGCGAACACCGGCAAAGTGCGAAGCGATGCTGCGAGTAGGGATTCCACCACTTGCTGCTCCCAATCCCGGCCCTCCTTCCTCCCTGCATTTTTCCCAGATCAGTGACCCATGTACCCTGATGTTTCATGCCTGGGAAAGATGCCCCTTAGGCCCTACCCGACAGGAAGGTGGTGACTTTTGTTGTCGCGGGATGTTTTCTGTGTGATTGTTTTTTCTCACCAATTTCAAAGGTGGGCCTACTTCCTGGGACAGCTTGGCCTACGAAAAGGGTTCCAAGCAGACAGTCCACTCCTCAATTCTAAGGGTCCTTATGATACTTCAGCGTGTGCGGAATCCCTGGGACGCGGATGGTCTTTCCTTTGGAGCGCCCTCCTGCTCCCTCTACACACCCAGGAAGACTTTAGAAGAACAAAGAAAAGAAACGCTGAGGAAACTGTAAAAGAGCCTCACGGTCACCTTCCACATTGGTCTCGCGCCAGGTTCTGGGTGGCACGGGCATGACATCATTGAACCCTCACGCCACGGTGACCGCCTGCTTTCCTTTGCATCTGCGGACACAGAATGTCACCAGCCTCTTCAGTAAGCAGAGTCTGTAGCCCTGCCATCAGGCCTCAGACACTGCAGCTGACCCCAAGGGTGGTCCCTGAGGGCAATTCAGGATGGAGAAAAGCAGGATACTCGCCCTGGAAAGTTCAGATGCATATCTAGGAATGATTTCAATGGACCAAGACTCTTGTGTCTTCCCATAATCAGAAACGCGCTCAGTTCTCTGAATTCAGATGTCTGGGTGAGGTTTTGGTGGTGGTGGTGGTGCTGCTGATGCTGGCGCTGGTGGTGATGGTGCTCTGTTGATTTCACTGTTTTGGTTTTTGTCTTTGTGATCAGCAGCAATCTTTTGGTATTCCCCAACATGTATCTATGTTTTCCATTTAATTCAACGAAAACTCCTAAACAGCCTGGCTCCTTCCTCCCGTACTTCTTCAGAACCCTTCCACAGCGCTTTGTGAATGGGTGTCGCCGAGTCTGTAGTCTTCAGTAAGATCCCCGAATAAAAGGTTCCTCTCGGCTTTTACGTTGTACCTTTTTCTTCTCTCCACACATCCTAGTAGGCTCTGGATAAAGGCCCAGATCCCTCGTTTTGAGGCTCTTCCTGGAAACGCATCATTCCCTGAAGGTGTTGAGTGGTTCTTCAGAAGTGGTTTCTGAGATGTGTGCATGTGCCTGTATGTGTTTCCGTGCATGAGTGTGTGTGTGTGTGTGTGTGTGTGTGTGACTGTGTGACTGTGTGTGTGTGTGTGTGTGTGTTTACCGGGGACCCATAATTTCCCCTGCAGGATCTCACGGGTCTTACAGGGGGAACACTAGGCTAGTGTCAGGGGTTAGGTTGACAAGCAGAGAGATCTCCATGCCAAGCCAACCCAAGCAGCTCCCTTCCTCCACGTGACCCTCCAAACCCCGAGACCCACTTCCCCTCCCCCTCTGCCCTGTACTCCACCTTCTCCCAAAGGATAAGAATTCACAGGGGCACCTGGAAAATATTGAGCGTGACATGTGCCCGGGCTTCTGGCGCACAACTGAAGCCTGAGAGCCTGGCTAGCGAGGCCTGCGGGAAGAAAGACCCCGGTGGTAGCGAATTTGTGGACAAATGTAGTCGAGGCCAAGTGGCCTTCCCCAAGTAGACCCACCAGTGCGACCCATGCCATCCCCAATAGTCCTAACCCTGCGCACAAAGGATGCTCAGGGGTTCCACGCAGGGTTGCAGTGCGGTGGCCACTTCCGGACCCTTGTGATTCAAGTAAAGAAGGGGTCACAACCTTCGGAACCTTCCCGGAGTGTGCCTGCCACTGACCCACCGGATCTTTGTCCCAGTGAAGCACTCCACTTGAGCAGGACAGAGGTTGCTCCCTAGGAAGAGATGCGGTGCAGACAAGCCACAGGCCAGCAAGAGTCAGAAGATACAAAGAAGGAACTCAAAGCTCACGGCTGGGATCTCTGCGGGTCGTCGGCAGCAGCGTTCACGCTGAACCAGGGCATCAAGGGAATCAAGCACTGCCTAGCTACACTTGCGGGTTTGGTGGAAAGTGGCCAAGTTGGTGAAGAGCCCAGCTGAAGATGAGATGGGTGGTCTGTGAGCTGGACTATGGATGGGGATGAGGATAATGGGATATTGGTGCCAATGTGGCTGCTGCTGTGGATGATGATGAGAATGATGATCATGAGGAGGAGGAGGAGGAGGAGGAAGAGGAGGAGGTTGAGGATGAGAAGGAGGAGGAGGAGGAGGAGGAGGAGGAGGAGGAGGAGGGTGATCTGAAAGTTTCACAGCCACCACTGCACACCGACCACTGTTTGCACGCCAAAGGCAGGCGCGGAAGGCTCGGTGGGGGCAGGGAAAAGGGTGACTGCCATTTCTGTAGCCACAGTGCCATCCAGCGGAAGGCGTTATGTGAAAAGCCCAGGCAGCCGAGCTGTGTCTTCTGCCCTGCGCAGGGAACAGCGAGGCTGTGTTGGGCCGAATGGGTTCTGCCCAAGGCGCAGGAGGTCTCCTCCACTGGGCTTCAGAGGCCTCTGAGGGCCGCGTGGCTGCCAGTGCGACCCTGTGGCGAAAGTCGTGCGCTCTGGGAAGGCCGGACACAGCAGGCAGCTCCCAGACTGTCCAGCCCAGGGAGCGCAGCTCCCCCCGTCAGCCATTTTGGGGGTGGGCCCAGAGGAATTCTGCAACTTCTCCTCCGGTGTCCCTGCTGGGGAGTGCCGGGGCGCCCTGCCTGCGGCTGCACTGGGGTCACGTGGCCCCCTTCCTCACCGGAAGCTGAGGGTCTTCGAGGTTCTGGGGCCGGGGCCATTTGCACCGGGCACTCCCAGGGGCGGCCATCTCGTGCTGCCCCTGGGGTTTCTGAGGGCCTTGCCCAGCTGCAGAACCAGGGTCCAGTCTCCCGCGGAGAGCACACAAGAAGGCACGGCCCGGAGCCCATTGCCCGTGTGCGCCCTCAGGACAACAAACCCACCCCAGCCCCACCCCGCGCCGTCCCCACTGGGCCAGTTGCTTCCAGCCCTGTGGCTGTCTCCATCCTCTTGAGACCTGGTAACGGGCTTTGAGCGAAACCATCTCCGCTTGGTGGCAGTATGGCTCCATCGATGCCAACTCAGCGCCTAACCCTGCCCCCACTACACCATCAGGCCTTAGCTCTCCTCCCCTTCTAATGTAAAACCGAAAGCAAAACCAGAGCAACACAGACAGTCCCGTGAAAGAGGAGAGAAAAGGAAAGGAAGCAACCACCCAGCGGCAACCACGTGGACCACCGAATGCACAGGACAAAAGGACCACTGGCCACGAGGCTGGAGCCCCTGCAGTCCTTTCCTCTTCCTTTCCTCCAGCCCCCTCTTTCTTGACTCCTGCTCTTGGGAGAAGTAAAAGGCAAAGGATACACCAAGCAACCTGCCTGGGTGACATTGCCTGAGGGTCTAAACCACAGGATTTCTCCTGGACCAGGTGGTGGCCACCATGCTGGTGGCGAAAACCTCGCTGGCTTGCAAGTCACTTTGTTGCAGGACTCCGCTTCCTTTTCAAGGCCTGGAGCTTCAGCTTGAGGCCGCCACCTCGGGCTGGCCCAACAGTGCAGCCAGAAGTGGCTGGCCCAACCTGGAGGCGCCCCTAACATGGGGTGCCATGGACTGACTCTGGGCAGGCTGGCCTTGCCCTCACACAGGAACCTTGCAAGGCTAACAAACATCGCCAGTCACAGAGCCCCACACAGGGCCGTGATTCTCTGTAGGATGGGCACAGACTCTGCTCCCACTTGGAGACCCCATTTCCCTGGCTAAACAAGGGAGGCTTCAGGTTTACACCAGCAGCCTGGGCCCACCTGCTGACAGAGGACTATCTAGTGGAACACAGAATGGCTGCGTGTCGCTTTTTGCGAGCCCCTCTGGGAATGCGTGTTTCAGCCATTCTCAGAGTACTTTGCTGCAGGCAGGGGGTGCGGGTGGGGTGGGGGGAGAGTGGTGCGAGGGTATATAGGGAAGCAGAGTTGACAGCACGTGCCAGTATGTTTCTGGTTGTGTGAGGGTGTGCTGTGTGTGGCGGTGTAGGAAGATAGAGTGTGCGCGTCTCTGTGTGTGTGTGTGTCTCTGTGGTGTGTGTGTCTCTGTGTGTTTGTGTACCCGAGCCCATGCTCTCTCACCTGCCTATGGAGCTTCCTGCCCGTGGGCATGTGTTGCCGTGGGTATCCGGCTATGGGTGCTTGATTGCCTGGTTTTGTGCGTGGTGGCCAGCACCAACCTGCCTGGGCTTGGGGACAGGGAGGCGACCGCTCGTAAGTATACAGTGAAATCTATACTCTTCGGATCACGCCATTGGATTGTGAACCAACGGCAAGCAGGGAGCACCTTGAGGAGGCTCCTACTGGCTCATGTCCGGACTTGAAGGGCTTCCATAAGGAGAACAACTGCTCGGAATGGAAAGTCAAGGGATAATTTTGCAAGCCTGGAGTTCGTCATGCTGTTTCATTGCGAAGCAACTCCTGGATCTTCCTTGGGTTGGTTGATGTTTAGTTCTCTGGGTTTTCCCGGAGGATGGCAATGACCTCCACCGCTGGAGAAGGGAAAAGGTGTCGAGGGGGAAGGGGAAGAGTCCAAACTGAACCACACGACTGCCTTCTCCTACACTTGTGCCTCCCCCTGGACCAAAGAGCAGACGTGAAAGGAGGCCGCTGAGGACACTGGGCCAGTGAAGGGAACAGAGGGAAGCAGTAACTGCCCACCACCACCACCACCGTCACCAGCACCAACACCTCAACCACCATGGCCCTGACAACCACCGCGTTGCCGTGGTTCCAGTGCAGGGGCGCTTCACTGTGTATCTCTTGCAACCTGCACAGGGAGTGACAGGGAGACACTAGCTGCCGGGAGACCAAAAGACAGGCAACAAGGTAGCCCCTTGATCTGGGCAGGGGGGCGGGGGCGGGGTGGTCCCTCCTGAGTGCCATCAAGGGCTCCGACTCAGCAGTAGGCCCGCCGGGCCTACACAATGCAAAAGGAGAGTCAAGGCCACGTCTGACACCCTGAGTATGTCATGGGTCCACTGCAAAGGGCCAAAGAGCCCTGGGATGCACTCAGGGCACAGAAAGGTTAGGAAGACCCCTGGGAACTCTAGGTTAATAGGGGGAGGTAAGGGCCATGAGAGGGTTGAGGTAACCCCTGATGGCAATTAAGAGATGGATGTGAGGGAATGCCCCTTACTCTCCCAGTCCAGGGGGGCATTTTCCCTTCCTAAGGGAGACTACATATATTGTCCAGGTTGAGCTTCCCAGGCACGCACCCAACCCTGCCTTTTGTCCAGAGGGAAGAACTGAAAGTAAGGCAGTGAGTGGAAGGCAGGAGCCGAACGTGGAGAGCAAGCTGAAATCAAAAGAAAGAACCATGATGGAGGCGAAGCAGGAAGGCCATCCCCAGGGCACTGTGTCCCAGGGTGGCAGATGGAACCAGCCGAAGCCTCCTGGGGCTTGCTGAGGGAAGAGCCATCAGCCAAGGCTGAGTCTCAGCCCCTCAGGCAAGGGGCAGAACCGTGTCCAGAGAGAGGTCTGTTTGGCGATGCTGCAGTGCCCACCTGGGAAGTGGAAGTACCGATAGAAAAGGGAAGGAAGAAGAACAGGGAACAAGGAAGGTAGGGCAACCGTCGGGTCCACGGAGACGGGCAGAGTGGGTACGAGTGCGAGGGCTTGCGCAGGCGTGCTGTCCTGAATGTAACCATGTGCGGGGTGGTGGGGGTGTGCGTGTGCGAGCCCGAGTGATTTCAGTAACATTAAACCCTGGCGAACACCGGCAAAGTGCGAAGCGATGCTGCGAGTAGGGATTCCACCACTTGCTGCTCCCAATCCCGGCCCTCCTTCCTCCCTGCATTTTTCCCAGATCAGTGACCCATGTACCCTGATGTTTCATGCCTGGGAAAGATGCCCCTTTAGGCCCTACCCGACAGGAAGGTGGTGACTTTTGTTGTCGCGGGATGTTTTCTGTGTGATTGTTTTTTCTCACCAATTTCAAAGGTGGGCCTACTTCCTGGGACAGCTTGGCCTACAAAAAGGGTTCCAAGCAGACAGTCCACTCCTCAATTCTAAGGGTCCTTATGATACTTCAGCGTGTGCGGAATCCCTGGGACGCGGATGGTCTTTCCTTTGGAGCGCCCTCCTGCTCCCTCTACACACCCAGGAAGACTTTAGAAGAACAAAGAAAAGAAACGCTGAGGAAACTGTAAAAGAGCCTCACGGTCACCTTCCACATTGGTCTCGCGCCAGGTTCTGGGTGGCACGGGCATGACATCATTGAACCCTCACGCCACGGTGACCGCCTGCTTTCCTTTGCATCTGCGGACACAGAATGTCACCAGCCTCTTCAGTAAGCAGAGTCTGTAGCCCTGCCATCAGGCCTCAGACACTGCAGCTGACCCCAAGGGTGGTCCCTGAGGGCAATTCAGGATGGAGAAAAGCAGGATACTCGCCCTGGAAAGTTCAGATGCATATCTAGGAATGATTTCAATGGACCAAGACTCTTGTGTCTTCCCATAATCAGAAACGCGCTCAGTTCTCTGAATTCAGATGTCTGGGTGAGGTTTTGGTGGTGGTGGTGGTGCTGCTGATGCTGGCGCTGGTGGTGATGGTGCTCTGTTGATTTCACTGTTTTGGTTTTTGTCTTTGTGATCAGCAGCAATCTTTTGGTATTCCCCAACATGTATCTATGTTTTCCATTTAATTCAACGAAAACTCCTAAACAGCCTGGCTCCTTCCTCCCGTACTTCTTCAGAACCCTTCCACAGCGCTTTGTGAATGGGTGTCGCCGAGTCTGTAGTCTTCAGTAAGATCCCCGAATAAAAGGTTCCTCTCGGCTTTTACGTTGTACCTTTTTCTTCTCTCCACACATCCTAGTAGGCTCTGGATAAAGGCCCAGATCCCTCGTTTTGAGGCTCTTCCTGGAAACGCATCATTCCCTGAAGGTGTTGAGTGGTTCTTCAGAAGTGGTTTCTGAGATGTGTGCATGTGCCTGTATGTGTTTCCGTGCATGAGTGTGTGTGTGTGTGTGTGTGTGTGTGTGTGACTGTGTGACTGTGTGTGTGTGTGACTGTGTGTGTTTACCGGGGACCCATAATTTCCCCTGCAGGATCTCACGGGTCTTACAGGGGGAACACTAGGCTAGTGTCAGGGGTTAGGTTGACAAGCAGAGAGATCTCCATGCCAAGCCAACCCAAGCAGCTCCCTTCCTCCACGTGACCCTCCAAACCCCGAGACCCACTTCCCCTCCCCCTCTGCCCTGTACTCCACCTTCTCCCAAAGGATAAGAATTCACAGGGGCACCTGGAAAATATTGAGTGTGACATGTGCCCGGGCTTCTGGCGCACAACTGAAGCCTGAGAGCCTGGCTAGCGAGGCCTGCGGGAAGAAAGACCCCGGTGGTAGCGAATTTGTGGACAAATGTAGTCGAGGCCAAGTGGCCTTCCCCAAGTAGACCCACCAGTGCGACCCATGCCATCCCCAATAGTCCCAACCCTGCGCACAAAGGATGCTCAGGGGTTCCACGCAGGGTTGCAGTGCGGTGGCCACTTCCGGACCCTTGTGATTCAAGTAAAGAAGGGGTCACAACCTTCGGAACCTTCCCGGAGTGTGCCTGCCACTGACCCACCGGATCTTTGTCCCAGTGAAGCACTCCACTTGAGCAGGACAGAGGTTGCTCCCTAGGAAGAGATGCGGTGCAGACAAGCCACAGGCCAGCAAGAGTCAGAAGATACAAAGAAGGAACTCAAAGCTCACGGCTGGGATCTCTGCGGGTCGTCGGCAGCAGCGTTCACGCTGAACCAGGGCATCAAGGGAATCAAGCACTGCCTAGCTACACTTGCGGGTTTGGTGGAAAGTGGCCAAGTTGGTGAAGAGCCCAGCTGAAGATGAGATGGGTGGTCTGTGAGCTGGACTATGGATGGGGATGAGGATAATGGGATATTGGTGCCAATGTGGCTGCTGCTGTGGATGATGACGAGAATGATGATCATGAGGAGGAGGAGGAGGAGGAGGAAGAGGAGGAGGTTGAGGATGAGAAGGAGGAGGAGGAGGAGGAGGAGGAGGAGGAGGAGGGTGATCTGAAAGTTTCACAGCCACCACTGCACACCGACCACTGTTTGCACGCCAAAGGCAGGCGCGGAAGGCTCGGTGGGGGCAGGGAAAAGGGTGACTGCCATTTCTGTAGCCACAGTGCCATCCAGCGGAAGGCGTTATGTGAAAAGCCCAGGCAGCCGAGCTGTGTCTTCTGCCCTGCGCAGGGAACAGCGAGGCTGTGTTGGGCCGAATGGGTTCTGCCCAAGGGGCAGGAGGTCTCCTCCACTGGGCTTCAGAGGCCTCTGAGGGCCGCGTGGCTGCCAGTGCGACCCTGTGGCGAAAGTCGTGCGCTCTGGGAAGGCCGGACACAGCAGGCAGCTCCCAGACTGTCCAGCCCAGGGAGCGCAGCTCCCCCCGTCAGCCATTTTGGGGGTGGGCCCAGAGGAATTCTGCAACTTCTCCTCCGGTGTCCCTGCTGGGGAGTGCCCGGGTGCCCTGCCTGCGGCCACACTGGAGTCAAGTGACACGTTTTCTCGCTGGTAGTTGCATAGAATTGAAAGTCTATCAATATTTTCACTCATGAAACACAGAAGTGCTGTTGTTCACTTTTGAGCGCCCCTGTTGGAATATGTGTTTCCTATTTGTGCTTGTTTGTTTTGTTTATTGTTGTCTGTGAATTTGTGATACACCTTTTTTTGTGTGAATGGTTTTGTGGGTTTTCAAAAATTAATTTTTTGTTTTAGTTTTTTAGTGGTATGATATGTTTTGTTTTGTTTGTTTTTTTGAGTTCATGTGTTCCTGGTTCTTTTTTGAGAAATAGACTGTGTTTAATTGTGGTTCTTTCTGAATGTAGAGGTCTCATTATGAAATTTTTTCAATGCTTTTACAGTTCTTCATTTCTGGAATGTTCTTTGAATGTTCATAGTGTAAGTTATGTTTTTCTTTTTTTGTTTCTCCCTTATTTTTATCTCCTCACTCTCCTTTAGATGTAGGGAAAGAAAAGTTTGATAAAATATTGTGTTGGCTTAAAATTTGTTCTGGTTTTTCTTTAAGATATACCGGAAAATCTGAAGGAACATTTTGGCCAACCCTATAGCTCATATGTTGTTCAAACAGTTGAAAGAGAATTACCATATTATGCAATAATCCCACTTCTAAGTTTATATCGAAAACAAATTAAATTAGTGTGTATAAGATACATCTCAATTCCCAGGTTCATTGTAGTATTATTGACATTCGTCAAGTATGAAATAACGCATGTGTCAGTTGAATGATTGTTGGATGAAGAAAAGAAAAATTTATATACATTTATAAAATGGAAACTTATTTAGCCTTCAAATAAGGAAAATCCTGTCATCTCTGCTAATGTTGTTAATCTGGAACATGTTATGCTAATTGGAATAATCCAGATACAGAATTATAAATACTGCATGATTTCACTTGTATGTGGAATCAAAAAAAGCTGAACTTATAGATGCAGTGGGTAGAATGGTGGTCATCAGGCACCTTGGTTTTGGGGAAATGGGGATATGTCAGTCACAGGCTATAAGGTTTTCATCTGTAAGGTTAATGATTCTGTATATCTAATATATAGCACCATGACTGTAGTTAATAATCATTGAAATTAATATACTAATATATATATAGTATATTCTTGAAATTTGGTAAGAGAATAGAAGATAAACTTTAAATTAAGTCTGTGAGGTGAAGAATGTGTTAATTGTCTTGATTTTACAATGTATGGAATATTACTCTGCAGTCTTTAAATATATGCAACTTTGATTTGTCAAAATAAGGAAAACATCGAAAAAAATTAATGCAACATGAAATGTTATATACAGTCTTCCTTCGATATTTATAGGACCCCCCAGATGTATAGAAATATGGGGATGTTCACATCCCTTGTATAAAATGGTGTAGTATTTTTCTGTAACTTAAGCATAACCTCAGGAATACCTTATAACATCTCTTAATTACTTAGAATACCAAATACAGTGTAAATGCAATGTAAAAATTTGTTGGTGAGGTGTAAATACAAGTTTTACTTTTTGGAACTTTGTGGAAACTTTTCTCCCCAATATTTTCAGTCCTCAGCTGGTTGAATTCTTGGATGTGGAACCCACCGATACTGAGGGCCGACTGTATCCTAAGTGGACAACAAATTCTAATGTGGGAAAGTTTTAGCATATTACATCCAGTATTTCTTCACCAATGTATTCTCATACTACCCATGTGTGAGAGAGCTATTCTTACTGAAAATTGGTATCATTAATATTTAAAATAATAGTCAGTCTTACAGGGGTCATATGAGGATCTCCTTTTAAAATCATTTTTATCACCCAAGCACTAACATGTGTCTAGAGACAGTCTAGATTCTTTTAAATTTTAACACCTTACATATGGGCTTCCCTGGTGGCGCAGTGGTTAAGAATCTGCCTGCCAATGCAGGGGACACGGGTTCAATCCCTGGTCTGGGAAGATCAATCATGCCGCGGAGCAACTAAGTCCTTGTGCCACAACTACTGATCCTGCTCTCTAGAGCCTGCAAGCCACAACTACTGAAGCCCGCGTGCCTAGATACCATGTTCTGCAACAAGAGAAGCCACGACAACGAGAAGCCCGCGCACCGCAACGAAGAGTAGCTCCCGCTCACTGCAGCTAGAGAAAGCCCTTGCACAGCAACGAAGACCCAACACAGCAAAAAATAGAAACAAATAAATAAATTTATTTTAAAAAATCTTATATATATTTTAATTTTTCCACTTGTCTGTCGTTTTTTTTCACAAACTCCACTAATGTATTGGTTTCTCTTTCACTATGAGATTAATTTCGACATATTTTAACTTTTTTTTTTTTTTTTTTTTTTTGCGGTATGCGGGCCTCTCACTGCTGTGGTCCCCCCTGCCGCGGAGCACAGGCTCCGGACTCGCAGGCCCAGCGGCCAAGGCCCACAGGCCCAGCCGCTCCGCAGCATGTGGGATATTCCCGGACCGGGGCACGAACCCGCGTCCCCTGCATCGGCAGGTGGACTCCCAACCACTGCGCCACCAGGGAAGCCCCATATTTTAACTTTTGACATGACTTTAACTCTTTCCTATTAGTTGGCCTTTTCTTATGGCATTTTGCAGAATAAATATTCTCATATTTTATCTTGTTAATTATGTTATTTTTTGTCTTTTTTGACTTCTGATTTATGTATCAGACTTGAGAGTATTCTTTTCCAAATGAAGAGTTATTATTTTATTTCCTCTTTTATTCAACTGTGGTGAAATTCAAGTATTGTGAAATTAACTATTTTATTTTATTTAAAATATTTATTTATTTATTTATTTATTATTTATTTATTTTTTTTCTGTGTTAGGTCTTCATTGCTGCGTGTGGGCTTTCTCTAGTTGCCGCGAGCGGGGATTACTCTTCATTGCGGTGCACTGGCTTCTCACTGAGGTGCCTTCTCTTGTTGCAGAACACGGGATCTAGGCGCATGGGCTTCAGTAGTTGTGGCTCGCGGGCTCTAGAGTGAAGTCTCAGTAGTTGTGGAGCATGGGCTTAGTTGCCCCGCGGCATGTGGGATCTTCCCGGACCAGGGCTTGAAACCGTGTCCCCTGCATTGGTAGCCAGATTTTTTTTAAAACATCTTTATTGGAGTATAATTGCTTTACAATGGTGTGTTAGTTTCTGCTTTATAAGAAAGTGAATCAGCTATACATATACATATATCCCCATATCTCCTCCCTCTTGCATCTCCCTCCCTCCCATCCTCCCTATCCCACCCCTCTAGGTGGTCACAAAGCACAGAGCTGATCTCCCTGTGCTATGTGGCTGCTTCCCACTAGCTAGCTATTTTACATTTGGTAGTGTATATATGTCCATGCCACTCTCTCACTTCATCCCAGCATACCCTTACCCTTCCCTTGTCCTCAAGTCCGTTCTCTACTTCTGCATCTTTATTCCTGTCCTGCTCCTAGATTTATCAGAACCTTTTTTTTTAGATTCCATATATGTTAGCATATGGTATTTGTTTTTCTCTTTCTGACTTACTTCACTGTGTATTACAGACTCTGGGTCCATCCACTTCACTACAAATAGCTCAATTTCATTTGTTTTTATGGCTGAGTAATATTCCATTGTAAATATATGACACATCTTCCTTATCCTTTTATCTGTCGATGGACACTTAGGTTGCTTCCATGTCCTGGCTATTGTAAATATAGATGCAATGATCATTGCGGTACATGACTCTTTTTTTTTTTTTTTTTTACAGTACGCAGGCCTCTCACTGTTGTGGCCTCTCCCATCGCAGAGCACAGGCTCCGGACACACAGGCTCTGTGGCCATGGCTCACGGGCCCAGCCACTCCGCGGCACGTGGGATCTTCCCGGACCGGGGCACGAACCCGTGTCCCCTTCATCGGCAGGCGGACTCTCAACCACTGCACCACCAGGGAAGCCCCATGACTCTTTTTAAATTGTGGCTTTCTCAGGGTATATGCTCAGTAGTGGGATTGTTGGGTCATATGGTAGTTCTATTTTTAGTTTTTTAAGGAACCTCCATACTGTTCTCCATAGTGGCTGTATCAATTCACATTCCCACCAGCAGTGCAAGAGTGTTCCCTTTTCTCCACACCCTCTCCAGCATTTACTGTTTGCAGATTTTTTTTGATGATGTCCATTCTGACTGCTGTGAGGTTATACCTCCAAATTGACTATTTTAAAGTGAACAGTGGCATCTATCACTTTCACAGTGCTGTGCAACCTCCATCTCTATCAAATTTCAAGATATTTGCAGCAAGCAAAAGGAAATTCTCTACCCATTAAGCAGTTTTCCACTTCCCTACTAACTGCCTGCCTCTGGCTGCTTTTCACCTCTACAGATTTACCTATTCTGGACATCTCATATCAATGGAATTATATAGTATGTGACCTTTTCTGTCTACTTTCTTTCACTTAGAATGTTTTTGTGGTTCATCCATGTTTAGCATGTATCAGGACTTCATTGCTTTCTATGGCTGAATATTATAATAGTTGATTTTATATATATACCACAATTTCTTTATCAATTATTTCTTTGATTTGGGTTGTTTCCACATTTTAGCTATTGTTAAAAGTGCTGCTATGCATAGTAGTGTGTAAGAATTTGTTTCAGTGCCTGTTTCAATTGTTTTGGGTGTATATATAGGAATGGAATTTCTGGGTTGTATGGTAATTCTATGTTAACTTTTTGAGAAACAGCTAAACTCTTTCCATAGCAGCTGCACCGTTTCACATTTCTATCAGCAATTGTACCAGTATTCCAATTTCTCTACATCCTCACCAACACTTATTACCTTTATTTGCCCCCAATTATAGCCATCCTCGTGGGTTTGTAGAGTTCTGGTTAGATTTGCATTTCCTTTATGACCAATGATGTTCAGCATGTTTTCAAGTTCTTATTGACCATTTGTATATCTTCTTTAGAGAAATGTCTATTCAAGCTTCTCCATCCTTCATGGAAGCAACCTAAGCGTCCATCGACAGATGAATGGATAAAGAAGATGTGGCACATATATACAATGGAATATTACTCAGCCATAAAAAGAAACAAAATTGAGTTATTTCTAGTGAGGTAGATGGACTTAACGTCTGTCATACTGAGTGAAATAAGTCAGAAAGAGAAAAACAAATACCATATGCTAACACATATATATGGAATCTAAAAAAAAGTTTCTGAAGAACGTAGGGGCAGGACAGGAATAAAGACATAGATGTAGAGAATGGACTTCAGGACATGGAGAGGGGGAGGGGTGAGCTGGGATGAGGTGAGAGAGTGACATGGACATATATACACTACCAAATGTAGAATGGATGGCTGGTGGGAAGCAGCCGCATAGCACAGGGAGATCAGCTCAGTGCTTTGTGACCACCTAGAGGGGTGGGATACGGAGGTTGCAAGGGAGAAGCAAGAGGGAGGGGATATGGGGATATATGTATATGTGTGGCTGATTGACTTTGTTATACAGCCGGAGCTAATGCACCATTGTAGAGTAATTGTACTCCAATAAAGATGTTGAAAACAAAAACAAAAACAAAACAGTTTCTCTGTCCTTCTTAAATTTGGGCTGTTTGTCTCTTTGTTGTTGAGTTGTAAGAGTTTTTTTCATATTCTGGATATGGGCCCTTACCAGATATATGATTTGCAAATATTTTCTCCCATTCTGTAGGTTGTTTTCCCTTTCTTTATGTCCTTGCTACCCCAAAGTTCTCAATTTTGATGAAATCCACCTATTTTTTTTCTTTCATTGCTCCTGCTTTTGGTGTCATAATCAAACATTCACTATCAAATCCAAAGTAAAGAAGATTTACATTTGCTTCTAAGAGTTTTATGTTTTAGCTCTTGTAATTAGGTCATTGATTCATTTTGAGTTGAATTTCTTATATTATTTTGTGCACGTGGATATCCAGTTTTCCCAACACCATTTGTTGTAGAGACTGTCCTTACTCCATTGAGTGGTCTTGACACCTCTGTTGAAGTTCATTTGACCATATAGGTTTATTTCTGGGCTCACTTGTCTATGCTAGTAGTCTATTTGTCGTTATGCCAATACCACACTGTTTTGATTACTGTAGTTTTGTAATATGTTTTGAAATCAGGAAGTGTGAGTCTTACAATTTTGTTCTTTTCCAAAATTGTTCTATCTATTTGGGGTTCCTTAAGTATCCATATAAATTTTAGGATGAGTTTTTTCTATTTCTGCAAAAAAAAAAAGCCCAAGAATTTGGATAGGGACTGCATTGAATCTGTATATCATTTTCAGTAGTATGGACTTCTTAACAATATTAAGTTTTCCAATCCATGAACATGGAATGTCTTTCCGTTCATTTGTCTTCTTTAATTTCTTTCATCCATATTTTGTAGCTTTCAGTATACAGGTCTTTCACCTACTTGGTTAGATGTATTACTAGGTATTTATTTCTTTTGGATAGTCGTGTAAATAGGACTGTTTTCTTTTTTTAATTAAAAAATTGTTTATTTATTTTAACATATTTATTGGAGAATAATTGCTTTACAGTGGTGTGTTAGATATGGGGATATGTGTATATGTATAGCTGATTCACTTTGTTATAAAGCAGAAACTAGCAGTGAAGTAAGTCAGAAAGAAAAAAACAAATACCGTATGCTAACACATATATATGGAATCTAAAGAAAAAAAATTCTGAAGAACCTAGGGACAGGACAGGAATAAAGACGCAGGTGTAGAGAAGGGACTCTTTTCTTAATTTTCTTTTTGGATTATTCACTGCTGGTGTATAGAACCATAGCTGAATATTGTGTGTTGATTTTGTATCTTGCAACTTTACTGAATTCTTTTATTAGCTCTTGTAGGTTTTTTTGGTATGTGGATCCTTTGGGATTTTAATATATAGGGGATCATGTGATCTGCAAATGGAGATAGTCTTACTTCTTTCTTTCCAATTTGGATGCCTTTTATTTATTTATTTTTCTTCATAACTGCTCTTGTTAAAATTTCCAGTGCAACGTTGAACCACAGTGGTGAAAGAAGGCCTCCTTGCCTTCTTGGTCTCAAGAGGAATGCTTTAACTCAGTTATCATTAAGTATTGTGTTAGCTGTTTGTTGTTCATAGATGTCTTTTATTACATTGAGGAAATTCTCGCTATTCTTAGTTTTCTGATTTTTAAATCATGAAATAGTATTGGATTTTGTCAAATGCTTTTTCTGCATCAATTGAGATTATGTATTTCCTTCCTTCATTTTACTAGTGTGGTGTATTACATTGATTGATTTTCTTATATAGAACCACCATTTTTCATTTCTGAGATAAATCCTACTTGGTCATGGTGTATAATCAATCTATTTCTCCCCCCTCACCCCATATATATAATGCAGTGTTGGATTCACTTTGCTAGTATTTTGTTAAGGATATTTGTATTTATATTCATAAAAGATATTGGTCTGTATTTTTTTTTCCTGTGGTTTCTTGTCTGGCATTTACATCAGGGTAATTCTGGCCTCATAAGTTAACAGGCAGTGTTCCCTCCTCTTCTATTTTTGGAAGAGTTTGTGAAGGATTGGTGTTAATTCTTCTTTAAATATTTGGCAGAATCCATCAGTGAAGATCAGAGAGATTCTTGATTACTGATTCAGATTTTCTGTTTCTTCTTCTTCTTCTTCTTTTTTTTTTTTTTGCAGTACGTGGGCCTCTCACTGTTGTGACCTCTCCCGTTGCGGAGCACAGGCTCCGGATGCGCAGGCTCAGCGGCCATGGCTCACACGCCCAGCCACTCCGTGGCATGCGGGATCCTCCCGGACCGGGGCATGAACCCGCGCCCCCTGCATCAGCAGGCGGACTCCCAACCACTGCGCCACCAGGGAAGCCCCTCTGTTTCTTCTTAAGTAGGTTTCAGTAAGTTGTGTATGTTTAGGAATTTGCCCATTTCATTTAGGTTAACTAACCTGTTTGTATGCAATTATTCACAGTACTCTCTTTATAATCTTTTTTTTTTCTGCAAGGTAGTAATGTCCCCACTCATTTCTGATTTAGTTATTGTTTTAGTTATTTGTGTCTTATCCCTTTTTTCCTTGGTCCAGGGAATGTTTTCTCAATTTTGTTGACCTTTTCAAAGAACCAACTTTTGATTTTGTTTGTGCTATTGTTTTTCTATTCTCTATTTTATTTACACTCTAATTTTTATTATTTCCTTCCTTCTGCTAGCTTTGGGTTTGGTTTTTTTTTTTTCTTGGTTCCTTAAGTTATAAAGTCAGGTTTTGAGATCTTTCTTCTTTTTTAATGTTGACATTTACCAAATGTATACATTTGGTATATTGTGTTTTCATTTTAATTTATCTCACAGTATTATATTATATTTCCCTCATGATTTCTTCTTTGACCCATTTGCTGTTTAAGGATGTGCTATTTAATTCCATCTATTTGTAAATTTTCCAGTTTTCCTGTAATTAATTTCTAACTTCAGTCCATTTTGGTGGGAGAAGATACACTGTATGATTTAAATTTGTGGACTAACACATGGCCTATCCTAGAGAATGTTCCTGGCAGTTGAGAGAAATGTGTACACTACTATATTTGGACGGAGTGTGGTATACTTGTCTGTTAGGTCTACTTGTTTATAGTGTTGTTTAAGTCTGCTATTTCTTTATTGGCCTTCTGTCTACATGTCCTATCCATTATTGAAAGTACAGTATTTGTCTCCAACTATTATTGTCTATTCCTCCCTTCAGTTTCTTCGAAATTCTTGATATTTCATTTTGCATTGTCATAGATAATATATGTGCTACAACATTTTATTTTATTGTGAGGATAACCATCGAAATGGGCATAGACTTTCTGATTTTTCTGACTGAAGAGTTGTTGAAGTCTTTGTTTCCCTCTTGGAACATTACCTTCATGGGCTATTTCAGTATCTTATTTCCTCATAGGCACCATTAGGGTGCCCAAGAGTTCTAAGGTTTTTATAAGGGTTCATACAAAAACCTGTCAGTCAAAAGAGCACATACTCTGTGATTCCATTTATACAAAGTTCAAGAACAGGCCAAATTAACCAATGGTGATAGAAATCACAATAGTGGTTACTTCTTGAGGGTACTGACTTGGAAGGGGCACAAATGGGTCTTTTGAGTTACTGGAAATGTTCTATATTTTGTTTTAAGTGGTGGTAGTTACACAAGTGTATAAATACATATACAAATTCACCGAGCTATATACTTAAGATTTATTACTTTACTATGAGTTATATCTCAATTAATAAGCAAAACAAAGAAAACAAACCAATGAACTTCTGTTGTGTACTTTATTCCTTTTTTTAACAATCCTAATCAACCAGATGGAAAGACACTACACTGAGAATTCAACTCAAATCAATGTGCATCTACCAAGTGTGTATATGATATGTGCAGTAATAGACAAATACCAGGCAGAGAAGAAGCAAAGTGGAAGTAGTCACATCTAGAGACTGAGGACAGGAAATGAGGGAATATTTTTCTGAGACTAGGACAACTGAGAAGGGCTTTGAAGAACAAAATTCATGAGGTAGACAAGGGCCTAAAGATATTAGAGGGAGCCAACTGTACAAAGAAATGGGAATGAAATAACAAAGTTCAAGGAAAGCCTAGTGGAATATAAAATACAAGAACAGGGTTGTAGAAGTCTGGGATGGGGGGTAGGAATTAGAGGCAACAAGCAAGGCTTGAGTAAGAGGATTATCATAGAGAATCTTTTAGGTCATGCTAACATTTTAACATAGAAAACAGGAAGTCATGAAAGGATTTTAAGTAGGTAAAAATATGGTTAGATACTAATTCTAGAGGCTGTACCAAGGGTCAACAGCAGTAGTGGAACAAGCTGGAGATCAGTTAGAAAACTATTATTGTCATTTAGGAGAAAAATGGTAAGGGTCCAAACCAGGGTATGGGAATGGAGATTTGGGAATGGGAAAGAAAACAAATTCATGAGATATTTTGAAGGAATAATAATTGTGATTTTGTGACAGATTAAACTGTGGAAGTGAGAAAGGAGAAATATGACATGGTGACCTAGTTTTTGCCTTGGGAGTATTAATACCAACAAGAAAAAGGTTTGTGGTGCTGCTGGTGGAGCCATGAAAAGTTCAGTTTTAGCTGTGTTCAGTTTGAGGTGCTGGTAAGGCATCTACATAGAAAAAGCCAGCAGGCAGTTGGCTTCATGAGTCTGAAGCCCAGCATAACGACTTGTGTTGGAGATACAGATTTGGGAGTCATTTGCATGTTTAATTTAACTCAAAGAAGTGAGTGACGGCTTCCCTGGTGGCGCAGTGGTTGAGAGTCCGCCTGCCGATGCAGGGGACGCGGGTTCGTGCCCCTGTCCGGGAAGATCCCACATGCCGCGGAGCAGCTAGGCGTGTGAGCCATGGCCGCTGAGCCTGCGCATCCGGAGCCTGTGCTCCGCAACGGGAGAGGTCACAACAGTGAGAGGCCCGTGTACGGCAAAAAAAAAAAAAAAAAAAAAAAAAGGAAGTGAATGAGATTGCCAAGGAGATTCAGGAACCACCAAATCTAAGGATCCAGATAGAGTATTCAGAAAAGGAAAGTGAGAAAACAATGAAAGAGGAGAACTGGAAGAGAAGGGTGTCATAGAAAGGAAGAGAGGAGATAATTTTAAATGTCACAGAAGGTCAAGATAAGGACTGAAAACAGTTCACTAGATTTGTCAATTAGAGTTATGGTAACCTCTACCACAAAGCATAATGCATGGCCATTCTCACAAATTCCTGCATCTCTACATAAAGTTTATTAACATTCTCACCCATTTTTATCTTCTTTCCTCTGGTTAGTTTTCTCAATCCTATCTAGCCCACTTTCTTAAATATTTTAATGCCTATTCTAATATCATGAAATTAAATACACAAAATTTCAAAAATTTGTTATCAATAATATGAAAGAGAAATCCAAATAAAGTAGTTTATAAAGAAATAAGATGTATTTCAATATGTAAATGCTGGGACATAACATTAAAAGACATGCAGAAAAATATACAGAAAATGCCTGTAAATGTGGCAACTACAAATGATGACTGATACAGGTGTGTTATTACTATTATTTCAAATATCCAAGAGCAGCATTTTTGTATGTGACATGATTTTCCAAAATTATGAACATTCTTGGTAACATCATGAACAAAACAAAGTAAGATCTTAAGTTGGTTTACATGGTAGTTGTATACTGGGAAAAGTCAGTGTATATTAAAACTTTCTTCTTTGTATATAAAATGGAGTTCAATTCAAGGCCTAGATCAACATAAACATACTTTTCACCTATATGAATATCCAATGGGATATTCAAGTTGTATGGGATATAGAAAAATTAATTTTTGTGCAGTCTGTCCTGCATATTGCAGGACATTTAGGAATCTTGACCCTGCCCACGATATGCCAGGAAGCCCTCCATCATTATGATATTCTTTTTTTTTTTTTTTTTTTTTTGGCCATGCCACGTGGCATGTGGGATCTTAGTTCCCCGACCAGGGATTGAATCTGCGCCCCCCTACAGTGGAAGCACGGAGTGTTAACCACTGGACTGTTAGGGAAGTCCCCATTATGATATTCTAAAATGCTTCTCACAAATTTTCAAACCATCCTTTGGGTTTATACTACCTTCATTGAGAGTCATTACTCTATTCTTGTCCAAAGAAGAAAACAAGTGCTTCCCCTGGCACTGCATCACCCTCTAACAACTAGGCCTATTTCTTTTCCTTCTCAGTTATTATGAATTGTCTTCTCTCCTAGATCATCAATCTCTCCCTCTTTTCTTGTTACTTTCAGCCAATACACTTTCTCAAATTTCTACCATTTTCTATATCATCTAATTTTTATCTTCCCCTTCTCATCTAAACATCTCCTATGAGTGGTCTACACCAACTAGCTTCAATTTGGCACCTCCTAGTCATTCCTTAACCCGCTGCAATATGACTTTTGTTCTAACAACAACATTGAAACCATTCATGTTAAATTCACTAATGAACTTAATTCACAAATTAATGTTTATATTTCAGCACTAAACTTACTGAACCCTCTACTGCTGTTCACTACATGTTTTCTTAAAACTGGGCATCAAAAACTTCTGGATCCTCCTCTCATCCTGTTTATACTTTAGCTTTTCATCTTTTTCTAGATAATCCCTTAATGTTGGTGGTCCCCAGAATTTCCTCCTCAGCTAGTAACTTTTCCCTATATACACCCTCTACTAGATTATCTATCTTACTCACCTGGTTCAACTATCACCTTTATGCTGATGGTTTCCAAATGTATTTACCTGCTAGTTCTGCAATCTCATAACTTTACAGATATATCTTATTCAAAACGTCCAAAACTTGCTCCTCTTGTATTCTATATCTCGGTTAGAGATTTCACCTAATACTCAAGCCAGAAACTTAAGAATCATTCTTTATTATTCTGTCTCCACTGGCCCCCATCCCATTTGTGATGGTCTTTTAATGTGTAAACTTGGCTAGGTTAGATTTTCCAGTGGTTCAATCAAGCACAGATTTAGGTATTGCTGTGAAACCATTTTGTACAAGTGATTAATGTCTGTAATCTCCTTTAAGTAAAGGAGATTATCCTAGATAATCTGGGTGTACCTGATTCAATCAGTTGATAGGCCTTAAGAGCAGACCTGAGACTTTCCTGGAGAAGAAATATCTCCTATGAACACCAACTTCAGTTTGTGCCAGAGGTCCAGCCTGAAATTCCTGAGAGACTGCTCTGTGGATTTCAGACTTACCTAGCCAGTCCCCAAAATCACATAGGTCAATTCTTTGCAATAAATTTCTTAATATGTATCTCTTACTGTTCTGTTTCTGTTCTGTTTCTGTTTCTCTAGTTTAACCTTGATTGATATGCCATGTATTTAGTAATACTTCATCAACCTTTCTCAAATCAGTTCCTCTGTTATTCATCTCAACTATGATTTTTTTCTTTTTGCGGTACGCGGGCCTCTCACTGTTGTGGCCTCTCCCATTGTGGAGCACAGGCTCCGGATGCGCAGGTTCAGCGGCCATGGCTCACGGGCCCAGTCGCTCCACGGCATGTGGGATCTTCCCAGACCGGGGCACAAACCCGTGTCCCCTGCATCGGCAGGCGGACTCTCAACCACTGCACCACCAGGGAAGCCCATCTCAACTATGATTGACTGAGTTCAGGCCCTCATCATTTCTTGTTAGGATTATCACAAAAGCATCTTAAATGGTCTTCTCACCCCAATCTTTACACCATCCTCCATATGACCACTAGTATGATCTCTATAAAATATAAATGGGAACATAGTACCCTCTTTAAAAATCTTCAATAACTTCTCATTTCCTACAGATTTATCTTAAAACTATCTAGCATGGCACATAAGGTCTTCACGTTCATGCTCTAGCTTGCTAATCTAGTTTCATCTCTCCACTCTAGGAAACCTATTTGACTTGTAGATATGCTTACCATCCACCTCCATCCCCCAACAAGAACAGGCTATATCAAACTTCTGTACCTTTGGTATTCTATTCTCATTGCTTAAAGTTCTTCCATCTATTTGTCTCTCTACCATCCCCCATCCTAACTTAATACTTCTACTCATTTTATTAAGACTCTGCTTAGATATTGATTCACACAGGAGGTCATCCCAGACCTCACTAGTATACGCCCTCCTCTTTTCACTTATAACACTCTATTCCAATTTCTACTTACAGCACTTACCAAATCAGTTTATGAACTCCTTGGGTAAGTTAGGTGTCTTATTTTTGTAACCCTAGCATCTAGAAAAATACCTAGAATTAAAAAGATGCTCAATATATTTTTATTGATTGAATGAAAGGATAGATGGATCATGCTCTGGATATCAGGTTGGTTCCTATGAATTATGGCTATCCAAAGATATTCACAGCCTAGTTCCATGGCAAAAGGAACTTTGCTGATGTGATTAAGAACCTTGAGGTGGGGGAGAATATTCTGGATTACCTAGGTGGTCACACTGTATTTGCATGAGTCCCTTAAAGCAGATAATTTTTCCTCAGGAGAATCAGATAGAGATGGGAAGATAAAAGAAAATGGAGAATTCTGCATATATATCCAAAAGAAATAAAAACAGGACATTGAAAAGATAGCTACACTCCCATATTCATTACAACGTTATTCACAAGAGCCAAGATATGGAAACAACCTAAGTGTCTATCAATGGCTGATATAATAAAGAAGTTATTATATATATATTCTATATATATATTCTAGATATATATATATATATATATATATAGAATATATATATATACTCAGCCATGAAAAAGAAGGAAATTCTGACATTTCTGACATTCTGACATAAGGGATAAATTTTGACATTATGCTGAGTGAAATAAGCCAGAGAGAGAAAGACAAACACTGCATGTTATCAATTATATGTGGAATCTAAAAAAAAAAAAAGTCAAACTATTAGTAACAGAGAGTAGAAAAATAGTTGCTAGGAGCTAGGGTTTAGAGGAAATAGAGAGAGGTTTGTAAAAGGTTACAAATTTTCAACTATAAGATGAAGAAAGTTTGAGGATCAAATGTAAAACATGTTAACTATAGTTGATAACACTGTATTACATAATTGAAATTTGCTAAGAGACTAGAACGTAAATGCTCTCACCAAAAAAAAAAAATGCGAGGTGATAAATGTGCAGATTAACTAGATGATTGGAATCCTTGCACAATGTGTATGTATAACAAATCACCACGACTTACTCTTCAAATATCTTACAATTTTAGTTTTCAATTATACCACAACAGGGAAATCCCTGGCAGTCCAGTGGTTAGGACTCCCTGCCTTCACTGCCAAGGGCCTAGGGTTTGATCCCTGGTCAGGGAAATAAGATCCAACAAGCTGCACAGTTTGGCCAATAAATAAATAAATAAATAACAACAAACATTTTTTTATGACTTCAGATTTTTTTTATTAGTTTCTGCTTTATAACAAAATGAATCAGTTATACATATACATCTGTTCCCATATCGCTTCCCTCTTGCGTCTCCCTCCTGCCCACCCTCCCTATCCCACCCCTCCAGGCGGTCACAAAGCACCGAGCTGATCTCCCTGTGCTATGAGGCTGCTTCCCACTAGCTATCTACCACACGTTTGGTAGTGTATATATGTCCATGCCTCTCTCTCACTTTGTCACAGCTTACCATTCCCCCTCCCCATATCCTCAAGTCCATTCTCAAGTAGGTCTGTGTCTTTATTCCTGTCTTACCCCTAAGTTCTTCATGACATTTTTTCCCTTAAATTCCATATATATGTGTCAGCATATGGTATTTGTCTTTCTCTTTCTGACTTACTTCACTCTGTATGACATACTCTAGGTCCATCCACCTCATTACAAATAGCTCAATTTCGTTTCTTTTTATGGCTGAGTAATATTCCATTGTATATATGTGCCACATCTTCTTTATCCATTCATCCGATGATGGACACTTAGGTTGGTTCCATCTCCTGGCCATTGTAAATAGAGCTGCAATGAACATTTTGTTACATGACTCTTTTTGAATTATGGTTTTCTCAGGGTATATGCCGAGTAGTGGGATTGGTGGGTCATATGGCAGTTCTATTTGTACTTTTTAAAGGAACCTCCATACTGTTCTCCATAGTGGCTGTACCAATTCACATTCCCACCAGCAGTGCAAGAGTGTTCCATTTTCTCCACACCCTCTCCAGCATTTATTGTTTCTAGATTTTTTGATGATGGCCATTCTGACCTGTGTGAGATGATACCTCATTGTAGTTTTGATTTGCATTTCTCTAATGAATAATGATGCTGAGCATTCTTTCATGTGCTTGTTGGCAGTCTGTATATCTACTTTGGAGAAATGTCTATTTAGGTCTTCAGCCCATTTTTGGATTGGGCTGTTTGGTTTTTTGTTATTGAGCTGCATGCACTGCTTATAAATTTTGGAGATTAATTTTTAGTCAGTTGCTTAAGTTGCAAATAATTTCTCCCATCCTGAGGGTTCTCTTTTGGTGTTGTGTATGGTTCCTTTGCTGTATAAAAGCTTTGAAGTTTCATTAGGTCCCATTTGTTTATTTTTGTTTTTATTTCCATTTCTCTAGGACGTGGGTCCAAAAGGATCTTGCTGTGATTTATGTCATAGAGTGTTCTGCCTATGTTTTACTCTAAGACTTTGATAGTTTCTGGCCTTATATTTAGGTCTTTAATCCATTTTGAGCTTACTTTTGTGTATGGTGTTAGGGAGTGATCTAATCTCACACTTTTACATGTAGCTGTCCAGTTTTCCCAGCACCACTTATTGAAGAGGCTGTCCTTTCTCCACTGTACATTCCTGCCTCCTTTATCAAAGATAAGGTGACCATATGTGCGTGAGTTTATCTCTGGGCTTTCTATCCTGTTCCATTGACCTATATTTCTGTTTTTGTGCAAGTACCGTACTGTCTTGATTACTGTAATTTTGTAGTATAGTGTGAAGTCAGGGAGCCTGATTCCTCCAGCTCCGTTTTTTGTTCTCAAATTGCTTTGGCTATTCGGGGTCTTTTGTGTTCCCATACAAATTGTGAAATTTTTTGTTCTAGTTCTGTGAAAAGTGCCAGTGGTAGTTTGATAGGGATTGCATTGAATCTGTAGATTGATTTGGGTGGTAGAGTCATATTCACAATGTTGATTCTTCCAATCCAGGAACATGGTATATCTCTCCATCTATTTGTATTATCTTTAATTTCTTTCATCAGTGTCTTATAATTTTCTGCATACAGTTCTTTTGTCTCCTTAGGTATGTTTATTCCCAGATATTTTATTCTTTTGTTGCAATGGTAAATGGGAGTGTTTTCTTGATTTCACTTTCAGATTTTTCATCATTAGTGTATAGGCCTGCCAGAGATTTCTGTGCATTAATTTTGTTTCCTGCTACTTTACCAAATTCATTGATTAGTTCTAGTAGTTTTCTGGTAGCATCTTTAGGATTCTCCATGTATAGTATCATGTCATCTGCAAACAGTGACAGCTTTACTTCTTCTTTTCCGATTTGGATTCCTTTTATTTCCTTTTCTTCTCTGATTGCTGTGGGTAAAACTTCCAAAACTATGTTGAATAGGAGTGGTGAGAGTGGGCGACCTTTTGCTGTCCCTGATCTTAGTGGAAATTCTTTCAGTTTTTCACCATTGAGGATGATGCTGGCTGTGGATTTGTACTATATGCCCTTTATTATGTTGAGGAATGTTCCCGCTACGCCTACTTTCTGGAGGGTTTTTATCATAAATGGGTGTTGAATTTTGTCAAAAACTTTCTCTGCATCTATTGATATGATCATATGGTTTTTCTCCTTCAATTTGTTAATATGGTGTTTCACAACGATTGATTTGCATATATTGAAGAATCCTTGCATTCCTGGAATAAACCCCACTTGATCATGGTGTATGATCCTTTTAATGTGCTGTTGGATTCTGTTTGCTAGTATTTTGTTGAGGATTTTTGCATCTATGTTCATCAGTGATATTGGCCTGTAGTTTTCTTTCTTTGTGACATCATTTTCTCATTTTGGTATCAGGGTGATGGTGGCCTTGTTGAATGAGTTTGGGAGTGTTCCTCCCTCTGCCATATTTTGGAAGAGTTTGAGAAGGATAGGTGTTAGCTCTTCTCTAAATGTTTGACAGAATTTGCCTGTGAAGCCAACGGGTTCTTGGGTTTTGTTGGAAGATTTTTTTTTTGCGATACGCGGGCCTCTCACTGTTGTGGCCACTCCCGTTGCGGAGCACAGGCTCCGGATGCGCAGGCTTAATGACCATGGCTCACGGGCCCAGCCTCACAGGTCCAGCCACTCCGCGGCATGTGGGATCCTCCCGGACCAGGGCACGAACCCACGTCCCCTGCATCGGCAGGTGGACTCTCAACCACTGCGCCACCAGGGAAGCCCTTGTTGGAAGATTTTTAACCACAGTTTCAATTTTAGTCCTTGTGATTGGTCTGTTCAAATTTTCTATTTCTTCCTGATTCAGTTTTGGCAGGTTGTGCATTTCTAAGAATTTGTCCATTTCTTCCAGGTTGTCCATTTTATTGGCATAGAGTTGCTTGTAGTAACCTCTCATGATCTTTGTATTTCTGCAGTATCTGTTGTTACTTCTCCTTTTTCTTTTGTAATTCTATTGATTTCGGTCTTCTCCCTTTTTTTCTTGATGAGTCTGGCTAATGGTTTATCAATTTTGTTTATCTTCTCAAGGAACCAGCTTTTAGTTTTATTGATCTTTGCTATCGTTTGGTTCATTTCTTTTTCATTTATTTCGAATCTGATTTTTATGATTTCTTTCCTTCTGCTAACTTTGGGTCTTTTTGTTCTTCTTTCTCTAATTGCTTTAGGTGCAAGGTCAGGTTGTTTATTCGAGTTGTTTCATGTTTCTTAAGGTAGTATTGTATTGCTATAAACTTCCCTCTTAGAACTGTTTTGTTGCATCCCATAGGTTTTGGGTCTTCGTGTCTCCATTGTCATTTGTTTCTAGGGATTTTTTGATTTCCTCTTTGATTTCTTCAGTGATCACATAGTTAATAAGTAGTGTATTGTTTAGCCTCCATGTGTTTTTATTTTTTACATATATTTTCCTGTAATTGATATCTAGTCTCATAGCGTTGTGGTCAGAAAAGATACTTGATACAACTTCAATTTTCTTAAATTTACCAAGACTGGATTTGTGACCCAAGATATGATCTATCCTGGAGAATATTCCATGAGCACTTGAGAAAAATGTGTGTTCTGTTGTTTTTGGATGGAATGTCCTATAAATGTCAATTAAGTCCATCTTGTTTAATGTATCATTTAAAGCTTGTGTTTCCTTTTTCATTTTCATTTTGGATGATCTGTCCTTTGGTGAAAGTGGGGTGTTAAAGTCCCCTACTATGAATGTGTTACTGTTGATTTCCCCTTTTATGGCTGTGTTTGCCTTATGTATTGAAGTGCTCCTATGTTGGTTTCATAAATATTTTCAATTAGTATATCTTCTTCTTGGATTGATCCCTTGAACATTATGTATTGTCCTTCTTTATCTCTTCTAATAGTCTTTATTTTAAAGTCTATTTAGTGTGATATGAGAATTGCTACTCCAGCTTTCCTTTGATGTCCATTTGCATGGAATATCTTTTTCCATCCCCTCTCTTTCAGTCTGTACGTGTCCCTAGGTCTTAAGTGGGTCTCTTGTAGACAGCATATACATGAGTCTTGTTTTTGTATCCATTCAGCCAGTCTGTGTCTTTTGGTGGGATCATTTAATCCATTTACATTTAAGGTAATTATTATTTTTTTAAGGTAATTATTGATATGTATGTTCTTATTCCCATTTTCTTAATTGTTTTGTGTTTGTTATTGTAGGTATTTTCCTTCTCTTGTATTTCTTGCCTAGAGAAGTTTCTTTAGCATTTGTTGTAAAGCTAGTTTGGTGGTGCTGATCTCTCTCAGCTTTTCCTTGTCTGTAAAGTTTTTAATTTCTCCATCAAATCTGAATGAGATCCTTGCTGGGTAGAGTATTCTTGGTTGTAGGTTTTTCTCCTTCATCACTTTAAATATGTCTTGCCACTCCTTTCTGGCTTGCAGAGTTTCTGCTGAAAGATCAGCTGTTAACCTTATGGGGATTCCCTTCTGTGTTTTTTGTTGTTTTTCCCTTGCTGCTTTTAATATGTTTTCCTTGTATTTAAGTGTTGATAGTTTGATTAATATGTGTCTTGTCGTGTTTCTCCTTGGATTGATCCTGTATGGGACATTCTGTCCTTCCTGGACTTGATGAACTATTTCTTTTCGCATATTAGGGAAGTTTTCAACTATAATCTCTTCAAATATTTTCTCAGTCCCTTTGTTTTTCTCTTCTTCTTCTGTTATCCCTATAATTTGAATGTTGGTGCATTTAATGTTGTCCCATAGGTCTCTGATACTGTCCTCAGTTGTTTTCATTATTTTTTCTTTATCCGGCTCTGCAGTAGTTATTTCCACTATTTACCTTCCAGGTCACTTATCCGTTCTTCTGCCTCCATTATTCTGCTACTGATCCCTTCTAGAGTATTTTAAATTTCATTTATTGTGTTGTTCATCATTGCTTGTTTCCTCTTTAGTTCTTTTAGGTCCTTGTTAAATGTTTCTTGCATTTTCTCTATTATATTTCCAAGATTTTGGATCATCTTTACTTTCATTATTTTGAATTCTTTTTGAGGTAGACTGCCTATTTCCTCTTCATTTGTTAGGTCTGGTGGGTTTTTATCTTACTCCTTCCTCTGCTGTGTGTTTTTCTGTTTTCTCATTTTGCTTCTCTTCCTGTGTTTGGGGTCGCCTTTTGGCAGCCTGCAGTAGTTCCCTTTGTTTTTGGTGTCTGCTCCCAGTCGCTATGTTTGGTTCAGTGGGTTATGTAGGCTTTCTGGTGGAGGGGACTAGTGCCTGTGTTCTGTTGGATGAGGCAGAATCTTGTCTTTCTTGTGGGCTGGTCCACGTCTGGTGGTGTGATTTGGGGTGTCTGTGGCCTTATTATGATTTTAGGCAGCCTCTCTGCTAATGGGTGGATTTGTGTCCCTGTCTTGCTAGTTGTTTGTCATAGGGTGTACAGCACTGTAGCTTGCCTTTCTTTGAATGAAGCTGGGTGTTGGTGTTGAGATGCAGATCTCTGGGAGATTTTTGCCATTTGATATGTGGAGCTGAGAGGTCTCTTGTGGACCAGTGTCTTGAAGTTGGCTCTCCCACGTCCGAGGCACAGCACTGACTCCTGGCTGCAGCACCTAGAGTCTTTCATCCACATGGCTCAGAATAAAAGAGAGAAAACATAGAAAGAAAGAAAGAGAGAAAGAGGATAAAATAAAATAAAATAAAATAAAATAAAAATAAAATAAAGTTATTAATATAAAACATAATTATTAAGAAAAAATAGTTTTTAAGTAAACAAACAAGGAAAAAAACGGATGGACATAACCCTAGGACAAATGGTGAAGGCAAAGCTATACAGAAAAAATCTCACACAGAAACATACACATACACACTCACAAAAAGTGGAAAAGGGGAAAAAATAATATATCTTGCTCTCAAAGTCCGCCTCCTCAATTTGGGATGATTCTTTGTCTATTCAGGTATTCCACCGATGCCGCGTACATCAAGTTGTTTGTGGGGAGTTAATCCGCTGCTCTTGAGGTTGCTGGGAAAAATTTTCCTCTCTCTTCTTTGTTCGCACAGCCTCCGGTGTTCAGCTTTGGATTTGGCCCCGCGTCTGCCTGTAGGTCGCTGGAGGACGTCTCTTCTTTGCTCAGACAGGACGGTTTTAAAGGAGCAGCTGATTCGGGGGCTCTGGCTCACTGAGGCCGGTGGAAGGGAGGGTCACGGAGTGCGGGGCGAGCCTGGGGCATTAGAGGCCTGCGTGATGTTGCAACAGCCTGAGGCGTGCTGTGCGTTCTCCCGGGGAAATTGTCCCTGGATCCCGGGACCCTGGTAGTTATGGGCTGCACCAGCTCCCAGGAGAGAAGGTGTGGTTATTGACATGTGCTTGCACACAAGCTTCTTGGTGGCTGCAGCAGTGGCCTTAGCATCTCATGCCCGTCTCTGTGTTCCACGGTGATAGCTCTGGCTTGTGCCCATCTCTGGAACTCCTTTAAGCAGCTCTCTTAATCCCCTCTCCTCATGCACCGGGAAGCAAAGAGGGAAGAAAAAGTCTCTTGCCTCTTCGGTAGGTCCAGACTTTTTCCCGGACTCCCTCCTGGCTAGCTGTGGCGCACTAGCCCCTTCAGGCAGTGTTCACACCGCCAACCCCAGTCCTCTCCCTGCACTCCAACCGAAGCCCGAGCCTCAGCTCCCAGCCCCTGCCCGCCCCGCCGAGTGAGGAGAAAAGCCTCTCGGGCTGGTGAGTTCCGGTCGGCACTGATCCTCTGTGCGGGAATCTCTTCACTTTGCCCTCCGCACCCCTGTTGCTGCGCTCTCCTCCGTGGCTCCGAAGCTTCCCCCTCCGCCACCCACCGTCTCCACCTGTGAAGGGGCTTCCTAGTGTGTGGAAACCTTTCCTCCTTCACAGCTCCCTCCTACTGGTGCAGGTCCCATCCCTATTCTTTTTTCTCTGTTTATTCTCTTTCCTTTTGCCCTACCCAGGTAAGTGGGGAGTTTCTTGCCTTTTGGGAGGTCTGAGGTCTTCTGCCAGTGTTCAGTGGGTGTTCTGTAGGAGTTGTTTCACGTGTAGATGTATTTCTGATGTATATGTGGGGAGGAAGGTGATCTCTGTGTCTTTCTCTTCCACCATCTTCCCCAATCTGGATGAACTTTTTAGGAATAATTATGTTTTAGGAATGTGTACTTAAAAATAATATGTCCAGGACTTCCCTGGTGGCGCAGTGGTTGGGAGTCTGCCTGCCGATGCAGGGGACACGAGTTTGTGCCCCGGTCCGGGAAGATCCCACATGCCGTGGAGCGGCTGGGTCCGTGAGCCATGGCTGCTGAGCCTGCACATCTGGAGCTTGTGCTCCACAATGGGAGAGGCCACAACAGTGAGAGGCCTGCGTACCATAAAAAAAAAAATCTGTATAGGGTGTGGAGAAAAGGGAACCCTCCTACACTGTTGGTGGGAATGTAAATTGGTACAGCCACTATGGAGAACAAAACTAAAAACAGAGTTACCATATGATCCAGTCATCCCCTTCTGGGGCATATATTTGGAGAAAAACATAATTCAGAAAGATACATGCACCCCAAGGTTCACTGCAGCACTATTTACAATAGCCAGGACAAGGAAGCAACCTAAGTATCCATCAACAGAGGAATGGGTAAAGAAGACATGGTACATATATACAATGGAATATTACTCAGCCATAAAACGGAATGAAGTAATGCCATTTGCAGCAACATGGGTGGACCTAGAGATTGTCATACTGAGTGAAGTGAGACAGAGAAAGACAAATATCATATGCTATTGCTTATATGTGGAATCTAAAAATATGGTACAAATGAACTTACTTACAAAATAGAAATAGAGTCACAGATATAGAAAACAGATTTATGGTTAACCAGGGGGATGGGGGAGGGATAAATTGGAAGATTGGGATTGACATATACACACTATTATATATGATAGATAACCACCAAGGACGTACTGCATAGCACAGGGAACTCTACTTAATTATCTGTAATTACCTATATGGGAAAAGAATCTAAAAAAGAATGGATATATGTATATGTATACAACTGATCCATTTTGCTGTACAGCAGAAACTAACACAACATTTTAAATCAACTATACTCCATTAAAAATTAATTTAAAAAATCTCTCCAGATATTTGGAAATTTACTTGATATTTAGAGTTATTCTAAATTAAGTGATGGAAGTTTATTGGATAGCTAGGTTATTCCCAAATAAAATAAGATACTGAGATATAAATTACTGAACAGAGAAACTAAAGGTATTTAGCACTAATGATAAATGTTTGGTGCCACCCTGAGATATTCTCTATAAGAAAGCATATGTTTTTAGAAATAATTAGTATTTATGTTTACCAATCTACAAAGTCCTGGTGTAGAACACAGTTTATGGTTGCTTAAGGAAAGTAGGGTGTGTGTTTTAAACAAAGGAATGTATGAGGAAGGGCATTACATTCTCTTAAGCAAAAGAGTAATTTTTGTCCTACAGCTGGTTGCTCCTAAATGGAAAGAAAAGGGACAAAGTAACATTGATACAAAAAGTTATAAAAGGTTTGTGGAAAAGGAAAAGGAAATTTAGTTGGGTAAATGGATTTCTTGGGGGATTGGCCTGGGCAAGAATGGATTTGTATTCTCCCCTCAAAGTTTTCTTAAAATGCTGCTTTCAATAACAGATTGTATGAGTTTCTTTGCCTTTAAGTGATCTGTATTGGCTTTTGAGATCTCTTTTAACTTTGGTTAAGGGATAAGTATTGTCTCTCAGTGACCTATGATCTTATTTGACCAAGTGTTTTGAAAGGTTTTCACAAACTTCCCAAGTAACAAATTTTAATTAAATTTCTTTTGACTTCCAGCTAACTTTGGGATGCTTTAGAGGGCCCCTGAGGTATCTTAACGAAAAATATTTAACTAGTATTATTTGGTATGTTAAAGTACATGGAGAACCTTATCACATGAGCAATAAACCTACTTAAAATACATTGTATGGATGAATGGCATTAATATAGACATTCTAAAAATTATATAAAATTCCTGAAATTTGGATATGTCCTGGTATAATGCTATAGTTCTAGTTGTTATCTTAAAATGTTGTATGTCACAACAGTAACCAAGTTTCTTTATCAATTTCACTGTAATCAGATGTTTAACCATGCATGTTAAAGTCTTTTGTCATTTATAAACAATTATTGTTGTACTGATGCTGTTGCAAAAAGTGCTTCATCTTCAAGAAGATTGATAGGAAGGCTACAGAAGCAGTTACAACAGTTCCACCTCAAGATGTTGGCTACATGAGGATTCCAGGATTCCACTCCTTACTACCCTCTGGCTCAAAACAAGAAGCCACCCTGCCACTGGGGTCCCTAGATCAGGCATCCAGAGAGTTTTACTCCCTGACAGGCAGGGTTTACACCCCTAATCAGCTCTGAAGCAGCTACAGAAGAGGGACCATCACCCCTCTGCTTCCCAGAAGATTATGGGAGTAAAATCTCTGAGGGGGGGAAGGAAACAGGAGAGAAGGAGGCATGGCATAACCTCTAAAAGAATGACATAGCCCTTGAGGATATGACATAAACTGGTTAGAACCACCTAGGTCCAAGATGGCAGAAGATTCAACTTCCAGTAGACCTTGAGCCTCATTATATGCTCATTGTAATACACTAGCATGTTAAAGACACACCCACAGGTGCTATGGCAGTTCTGAGGCTGACCATAAAAGGTGAAAAGTGGGCAGTGGCGCAATTCTTGGAAATCCCCGCCCCTTTGCCAAAATAGTTGGAATAATCCTCCCACTCATTAGCCTATGAAATTATCCAGCCCATAAAAACTAACCACCCCGGGCCTCCCTGGTGGCGCAGTGATTGAGAGTCCGCCTGCCGATGCAGGGGATACGGGTTCGTGCCCCGGTCTGGGAGGATCCCATATGCCGCGGAGCAGCTGGGCCCGTGAGCCATGGCCGCTGAGCCTGCGCATCCGGAGCCTGTGCTCCACAACGGGAGAGGCCACAACAGTGAGAGGCCCGCGTACGGCAAAACAAACAAACAAACAAACAAACAAAAAAAACTAATCACCCCATATTTCGTGGCCTCTTGCCTTCTGAAATGGCCCAAACTCTGTTTATGGAGTGTGCATCTCCTTGAATAAACCTTCTTTCACTTAAAAAACGAAAACGAAAACAAAAAAACAACAGAAAACAAACTAACCTCTTCTGGGAGAGAGAAATGGAAAAACCAACCTCTTCTGGGAGAGAAATGGACAGACAACCAACCAGGCTACTAGATAAATGCTCTGAGGAAGGAAAATATTATGGCAGAATAGACATGAGAACTCCCTTTAATGCTGAGCACTTCTATAAACGTAGACAAGGAATACGATGCTATTTATAAACTATAATTCCACCTGTGTCCAAAAAAGTGTGACTATTTCCCAAGGAGAAAGTAAAAAGTACCCAGATAGCTATTCATAAAGTCACTGAAGGGCATCAAAGCCTTACATTCTGAAGTCTCCTGAACAGCATTCTGTAACAAGAAATTGAAAGTTAAAGAACAATTTGACATTGTGCACCACCTAATATAAAACACTGAGAAGAAAAAAAACCTCATTTCAGTGGTATTCCTTGACAAACGTACATAAGCTGAACTTAACCATGAGGAAACATCAGAAAACTGAAATCGAAGGAAATTCTATAAAATAACTGTGTTATATCTTCAAAAACATTTTTTTCTTAGACAAAGAAAGTCTAAGAAATTATTGCAGATTAAAGAAAACCAAACAGACATGACAACTAAATGCAACATATGATTCTGGAGTGGACCCTGGACCAGATTTTCTTTTCTTTCTCTTTATCTAAAGGACATTTATTGGCATAATTGGTAAAAAATAAATAAGGTCTTTAGGAAACACATACTGAAGTGTTTTTGAGTCATGAGGCAACTTATTGTCTAATGTTTCAAAAAATATGTGTACATATAAAAGAAGAAATAAATGTATAAATATAACTATAAATATAAAATATAAAAAATCATGATTCTTGATGTTTATCCAAAGGAGTTGAAAACTTATATCCACACAAAAACCTGCACATGGCTGTTTATAGCAGCCTCATTCATACTTGCCAAAACTTGGATGCAGGCTTCAGTAGATGAATGGATAAATAAATTGGAACATCCAGACAATGGAATGTTATTCAGCATTGAAAATAAATGAGCTATCAGGTCATGAAAAGACATGGAGGAAGCATAAATGCATATTAGTAAGGGAAAGAGGCCAATCTGAAAAGGCTACATACTGTATGATTCGAACTACATGACATTCTGGCAAAGGTAAAACCATGGAGTCTCTAAAAAAATCAGTGGTTGCCAGGGGTTGAGGGGGTGGGATGAAAAGGTGGAGCACAGAAAATATTCAAGGCACTGAAAATACTCTGTACGATGAATACATGTCATTATACATTTGTGCAAACTCATAAAATGTATAACAGCGAGAATATATATTGTTCAAGAGTAAAAATATAACTACGGACTTTGAAATATAATGATATGTCAATGCACGTTCATCAAATGTGACAAATGTACCACCCTGGTACGAGATGTTAATAATGGAGAAGGCTCTATGCATGTGTAGGGGCAGTGGGCATATGGGAAATCACTGTTCCTTCCTCTCAATTTTGTTGTGAACTTAAAACTGCTCTTAAAAAGTCTTTAAACAAGGTCAACAAACTTTGCATCGTCAATAATGAATGGGACCAAATGACATTTTCTGCCTCCTGATGTGATGCAATAACAAGGACACAGCATCACCTATGTAGACTTCTTACTAAAAATGCTCAAATTAATCTTGGGAAAGCAGACAAGTTTGGATTGTGGGATGACTGTAGGAGAACTGCCTGGACTCATCCAAAATGCCAATGTAATGAAAAATTAAAAGAAAAGGATGGGAAGGTGAGATTTGAGATTTTAAAAGACTAAAGGGGCATGACAGATAAATACAGTGCATGATTCTTGACTGGATCCTGGATCAAAACAAATAAAAAGATATAAAGGATATTGTTAGGACAACTGGAGAACATTGACATGAATAGTATATTAGATAATTGCATCAATGTTGAATTTTTCTGAGTGTGATAATAGTAATGCACTCGTTCCTAGGAGATACACATCAAAGTGTTTAAGGTTGGAGTGTCACAATAGCTGCAAGTTACTTCCAAAAGGTTCAGCAAAAAAAGTGTATATATATATATATATCTACAAAGAGAAAAAAAATATGTAGAAAAATAAACAATTGATGTATCTACATGAAGCATGGCTTTTGATGTTCCTGAAGAGTTGAAGTTTCATAAAATAAAAAATTGGTGAAGAAAATAATGTTTGGAGCTATGAAGTTTATCCTTAATTCTAATTATAAATCCTACTGGTAAATTCAGAAGTAAACCAATGCATTCAATTTTTTTGGCAAAAATTTTTCTGAAAAATAAAAGAAAGGGAAAAAAGAAATTAAGTAAGTAAAACAAATATCATCCAAAACAAAGTCTATCAAACAAAATAGACTTTAAATGCAAAAACGTCAAATGAGTCACTAAAAAAGATAAAAGGTGTATCTATTTTAGACTAGTGTGCACATAATAATAAAGCCTTGAATATATAAAGCAAAAACTTACAGAACTACAAGAATTTGACAAATCTACAATTACAGTGGGATATTTTTAATTGCTTTCAATAATGGATAGATGTGGCAAACAAATAGAATTAATAGTAATATAGAAGACAAACAATACAATTAACAAGTTTAATGGACTTTTATAGAATGCTACATGAAACAATTAGAATATACAAAATATTTTCAGGCACAAATGAAACATTTATAAATTCATCATGTTCTCTAGAATGTAAAGCAAATCTCAACATATACTAACAATCAGTATTATGTAAACCGTGTTGTCTGTACTAAGTGCAATTAAATGGAAAAGAGTAACAAAATATGAAGCTAAAAAATATCCATGTGACCTTCAAGATGGCAGAGCAGTAAGACGTGGAGACCACTTTTCTCCCCAGAAATACATCAGAAATACATCTACACGTGGAACGACTCCTATAAAACACCTACTGAATGCTGGCAGAAGAACTCAGACTTCCTAAAAGGCAAGAAACTCCCCATGTACCTGTGTAGGGCAAAAGAAAAAAGAAAAAACAGAGACAAAAGAATAGGGAACAGACCTGCACCTCTGGGAGGGAGCTGTGAAGGATGAAAAGTTTCCACACACTAGGAAGCCCCTTCACTGGCGGAGAAGGGGGGTGGCAGGGGGAAGCTTCAGAGCCATGGAGGAAAACACAGCAACAAGGGTGCAGAAGGCAAAGCAGAGATTCCCACACAGACGATCAGTGCCGACTAGCACTCATCAGCCTGAGAAAGCCCACCGGGGCGGGTGGAGGCTGGGAGGTGAGGCTCCAGCTTCAGAGGTCAGATCTCAGGGAGAGGACTGGGGTTGGCTGCGTGAACACAGCCTGAAGGGGACTAGTGTGCCACAGCTAGCCAGGAAGGAGTCCGGGGAGAATGTCTGGAACAGCCTATGAGGAAGGAGACCATTATTTCAGGGTGCGCGAGGAGAGGGGATTCAGAGCACCACGTAAATGAGCCCCAGAGACAGGTGTGAGCTGTGGCTATCAGTGCAGACACCAGAGATGGGCATGAAATGCTAAGTCTGCTTGTGCAGCCACCAAGAAGTCTGTGTGCAAGCACAGGTCACTATCCACACCACCCCTCCCAAGAGGCTCTGCAGTCCGCCACTGTCAGGGTCCCGTGATCCAGGGACAAATTCCCTAGGAGAACACATGGCATACCTCAGGCTGTTGCAAGCTCACACCGCCACCTCTGCTGACACAGGCTCGTCCCATATTCCGTACCCCTCCCCCCACCCCCACCCTGAGTGAGCCAGAGCCTCCTAGTCAGCTGTTGCTTTAACCCCATCCTGTCTGAGTGAAGAAAAGACACCCTCAGGCAACCTATACACAGAGATGGTGTCAAATCCAAAGCTGAACCCAAGCAGTGGTGCAAACAAAGAAGAGAAGGGGAAATTTTTCCCAGCAGCCTCAGGAGCAGCAGATTAAATTATCACAATCAACTAAATGTACCCTGCATCTCTGGAATTCCTGAATAGACAACGAATCATCCCAAAGTTGAGGCAGTGGATTTTGGGATCACCTGTAGACTTCGGGTTTGCTTTCTGTATCTAATTTGTTTCTCGTTTTATGTTTATCTTAGTTTATTATTTAGAGTTTATTATCATTGGTAGATTTGTTTATTGATTTGGTTTCTCTCTTCCTTTCTTTTCTTTTCTTTTAATATATATATATTATTTTTTTATTCGTTTTTCTCTTGTTGTGAGTGTGTATGTGTATGCTTCTTGGTGTGATTTTGTCTGTATAGATTTGCTGTTACCATTTGTCCTAGAGTTCTGTCTGTTTTTATTTTTGTTTTTCTTAGTATAGTTTTCAGTGTTTGTTATCATTGGTGGATTTGTTTTTCGGTTTGGTTGCTCTCTACTTCCTTTCCTTTTTTTCATAACTTTTAAATATTTTAAATTGTAATATTAAAAAATATTTTAATAACTTTATTTATTTTTCTTTCTTTCTTTCATTTTTTCTCTTTTCTTCTGAGACGTGTGGCTGGCAGGGTCTTGGTACTCCATCTGGGTGACAGGACTGTGCCTCTGAAGGTGGGAGAGCTGAGTTCAGGACACAGGTCCACCAGAACTTCCGGGCTCCACGTACTATCAAACAGCGAAAGATCTCCCAGAGATCTGCATCTCAACGTGAAGACCCAGATCCACTCAACGACCAGCAAGCTACAGTGCTGGACACCCTATGCTAAACAACTAGCAAGACAAGAATGCAACCCCACTTATTAGCAGAGAGGCTGCCTAAAATCATAATAATGTCACAGACACGCCAAAACACACCACCAGACATGGTCCTGCCCACCAGAAAAAGAGGATCCAGGCTCAGCCACCAGAACACAGGCACCAGTTCCCTCCACCAGGAAGCCTACACAACCTAATGAACCAACCTTAGTCACAGGGGGCAGACACCAAAAACAATGGGAACTATGAATATGCAGCCTGTGAAAAGGAGATCCAAAACACAGTAAGTTAAGTAAGATGAGAAGACAGAGAAACACACAGCAGATGAAGGAGGAAGGTAAAAACACACCACACCAAACATATGAGGAAATAGGCAGACTACCTGAAAAAGAATTCAGAGTAATGATAGTAAAGATGATCCAGAATCTCAGAAATAGAATGGAGAAAATACAAGAAATGCTTCACAAAGACCTAGAAGAAATACAGAGCAAACAAACAATGGTGAACAACACAATAAATGAAATTAAAAATTCCCTAGAAGGAATCAATAGCAGAATAACTGAGGCAGAATAATGGCTAAGTGACCTGGAAGATAATATAGTGGAAAAACTACCATGGAGCAGAATAAAGAGAAAAGAATGAAAAGAATTGAGTCTCAGAGATTCTGGTACAACATTAAACGCACCAACATTCGAATTATAGGGGTCTATGAAGAAGAAGAAAGAAAGGGTGTGAGAAAATATTTGAACAGATTATAGTTGAAAACTTCCTTAATATGGGAAAGGAAATGGTCAGTCAAGAACAGGAAGCACAGAGAGTCCCATATAGGTTAAATCCAAGGAGAAACACACCAAGACAAAAATTAATCAAACTATCAAAAATTAAATACAAAGAAAAAGTATTAAAAGCAGCAAGGGAAAAACAACAAATAACATACAACAGAATCCCCAGAAGGTTAACAGCTGATCTTTCAGCAGAAGCTCTGCAAGACACAAGGGAGTGACAGGACATATTTAAAGTGAGGAAAGGGAAAAACCTACAATCAAGATTACACTAACCAGCAAGGATCTCATTCAGATTTGATGGAGAAATTAAAAGATTTACAGGCAAGCAAAAGCTAAGAGAATTCAGCACCACCAAACCAGCTTTACAACACATGCTAAAGGAACTTCTCCAGGCAGGAAACACAAGAGAAGGAAAAGACCTACAATAACAAACCCAAAACAATTAAGAAAATTTTAATAGGAACATACATATTGATAATTACCTTAAATGCAAATAGGTTAAAGGCTCCTACCAAAAGATATAGACTGGCTGAATGGATACAAAAACAAGATCCATATATATGTTGTCCACAAGAGACCCACTTCAGATGTAAGGACACATATAGACTGAAAGTGAGTGTATGGAAAAAGATATTCCGTGGAAATGGAAATCAAAACAAAATTGGAGTAGCTATTCTCATATCAGACAATAGATTTTAAAATATAGATTATTACAACCCTCAGAATGGGAGAAAATATTTTCAAATGAAGCAACTGACAAAGGATTAATCTCCAAAATTTATAAGCAGCTCATGAAGGTCAATAGCAAAAAAACAAACAACCCAATCCAAAAATGGGCAGAAGACCTAAATAGACATTTCTCCAAAGAAGATATACAGCCTGCCAACAAACACATGAAAGAAAGCTCAACATCATTAATCATCAGAGAAATGCAAATCAAAACTACAATGAGATATCATCTCACACCAGTCAGAATGGCTATCATCAAAAAATCATGGAGGTTCCTTAAAAAACTACAAATAGAATTACCATATGACCCAGCAATCCCACTACTGGGCATATACCCTGAGAAAACCGTAATTCAAAAAGAGTCATGTACCAAAATGTTCATAGCAGCCCTATTTACAATGGCCAGGAGATGGAACCAACCTAAGTGTCCATCATCGGATGAATGGATAAAGAAGATGTGGCACATATATACAATGGAATATTACTCAGCCATAAAAAGAGACGAAACTGAGCTATTTGTAATGAGGTGGATAGACCTAGAGTCTGTCATACAGAGTGAAGTAAGTCAGAAAGAGAAAGACAAATACCGTATGCTAACACATATATACGGAATTAAAAAAAAATGTCATGAAGAACCTAGGGGTAAAACGGGAATAAAGACACAGACCTACTTGAGAATGGACTTGAGGATATGGGGAGGGGGAAGGGTAAGCTGTGACAAAGCGAAAGAGAGGCATGGACATATATACACTACCAAACGTAAGGGAGATAGATAGTGGGAAGCAGCCGCAGAGCACAGGGAGATCAGCTCGGTGCTTTGTGACCGCCTGGAGGGGTGGGATGGGGAGGGTGGGAGGGAGGGAGATGCATGAGGGAAGGGATGTGGGAACAGATGTATATGTATGACTGATTCACTTTGTTATAAAGCAGAAAGTAATGCACCATTGTAAAGCAATTATACTCCAATAAAGATTAAAAAAAAAAAGAGGATGTGGTACATATATACAGTGGAATATTACTCAGCCATATAAAGGAACAAAATTGGGTCACTTGCAGAGACATGGATGGATCGAGAGACTGACATACAGAGTGAAGTAAGTCATAAAGAAGAAAACAAATATCATATATTAATGTGTATATGAGGGACCTAGAAAAATGATACAGATGAAGCATTTTGCAGGGCAGAAATAGAGACAGAGATGTAGAGAAAAAACGTATGGACATCAAAGGGGGAAAGTGGCGGGTGGTGGGATGTTGGTGTGACAAATTGGGAGATTGGGATTGACAAATATACACTAATATGTATAAAATGGATAACTAATAAGAACCTGCTGTATAAAAAAATAAACAAAATAAAATTCAAGAAAAGTGTGAAAAAAGGAAAATAAGTAAGGAAACACAATCTTTAAATGATACGTTAAAGAAGATGGAGTTAATTGATATTTATAGGAGATTCCTCCAAAAATGACAGAATACAGTGTCTTCTCAAGTGCTCATGGAACATTCTCCACAACTGATCATATCCTGGGTCACAAATCAAGCCTCGGTAAATTTAAGAAAATTGAAATCATATCAAGTATCTTTTCCTACTACACCACTATGAAAGTAGATATCAATTACAGGAACAAATCTTTAAAAAATACAAGCACATGGAGGTTAAACAATACATTACTAAATATCCAAGGGATAACTGAAGAAATCAAAGAGGCAATCAGAAAAATACTTAGAAACTAATTACAATGAAAATATGACAACCCAAAACCTATGGGATGCAGCAAAACATTTCTAAGAGGGAAGATCATAGCAATACAATCCTACCTCAGGAAACCAGAAACATCTTAAATACACAACCTAAGCTTATACCTAAAGTATTAGAGAAAGAAGAACAACCCCCCCCCCAAAGTTGGCAGTAGGAAATAAATCATGAAGATCATAACAGAAATAAATGTAAACAAAATGAAGGAAACAGTAACAAAGATCAATGAAATAAAAGGTGGTTCACTGAGAAGATAAGCAAAACTGATAAACCAGTAGCCAGACTCATCAAGAAAAAAAAGGGAGAAGGCTCATATCAATAGAATTATAAATGAAAAAGGGGAAGTAACACATGATACTGAAGAAACACAAAGGATCATGAGAGATTACTACAATCAACTATATGCCAATAAATTGGACAACCTGGAAGAAATGGAAATATTCTTAGAAAAGCACAACTTTCCAAGACTGAATCAGGAAGAAATAGAAAGTATAAACAGAGCAATTCAAGCACTGAAATTGAGACTGTGATTCAGAATCGTCCAACAAACAAAAGCCGAGGACCAGATGGCTTCACAGGTGAATTCTATCAAACATATAGAGAAGAGCTACCACCCATCCTTCTCAAACTCTTCTAAAATATAGCAGATGGAAGAATACTCGCAAACTAATCCTACGAGGTCATATCACCCTGACATCCAAACCAGACAAAGATGTCACAAAGAAAGAAACTGCAGGCCAATATCACTGATGAACATAGATGCAAAAATCCTCAACAGAATACTAGCAAACAGAAACCAAAAACACATGAAAAGTTCATGCACCATGATCAACTGGGGTTTATCTCAGTAATGCAAGAGTTCTTCAATATACGCAAATCAATCAATGTGATAAACCACATTAACAAACTGAAGGAGAAAATCCATATTATCATCTCAATAGATGCAGAAAAAGCTTTTGACACAGTTCAACACCCATTTATGATAAGAACCCTTCAGAAAGTAGGTATAGAGGGAGCTTACATCAACATAATAAAGGCCATATATGACAAACACACAGCCAACATCATTCTCAATGGTGAAAAACTGAAACCATTTCCTCTAAGATCAGGGACATGACAAGGTTTTCCATTCTCACCACTATTATTCAACATAGTTTTGGAAGTTTTAGCCACAGCAATCAGAGATGAAAGAAATAAAAGGAATTCAAATCAGAAGAGAAGAAGTAAAGCTGTCACTGCAAATGACACGATACTGCACATAGAGAATCCTAAAAATGTTACCAGAAAAATAGTAGAGCTAATCAGTGAATTTGGTCAAGTAATTAATGCACAGAAATCTCTTGCATTCCTATACACTAATGATGAAAAATCTGAAAGAGAACTTAAGGAAATACTCCCATTTACCATTGCAACAAAAAGAATAAAATACCTAGGACTAAACCTAGTTAGGGAGGCAAAAGACCTGTACTCCAAAAACTGTAAGACACTAACGAAAGAAATTGAAGACATAAAAACATGGAAAGATATACCATGTTCTTGGATTGGAAAAATCAATATTGTTAAAATGGCCATACTACCCAAGGCAATCTGCAGATTCATTGCATTCCCTATGAAAGTACCAGTGGCATTTTTCACAGAACCTGAAGAAAAAATCATAAAATTTGTATAGAAACACAAAAGACCTCTAATAGCCAAAACATTCTCCAGAAAAAAGAACAGAGGTAGAGGAATCATTCTCCCTGACTTCAGACTATACTACAAAGCTACACTAATCCAAATCATATTGTACTAGAACAAAACAGACATGTAGATCAATGCAACAGGATAGAAAGCCCAGAAATAAACCTACACACTCACAGTCAATTAATCAATGACAAAGGAGGCAAGAATACACAGTGGAGAAAAGACAGTCTCTTCAGTAAGTAGTGCTAGGAAATCTAGACAGCTACATGTAAAAGAATGAAATTACAACATTCTCAAACACCATATACAAAAACAAACTCAAAATGGATTAAAGACCTAAATGTAAGATTGGATACTATAAAACTCCTAGAGGAAAACACAAGAAGAATACTCTTTGACATAAATCACAGCAATATTTTTTTGGATCTGTCTCCTAAAGTAAAGGAAATAAAAGCAAAAATAAACAAATGGGACCTAATCACGTTTAAAAGCTTTTGAAGAACCAAGGAAACCATCGACAAAATGAAAAGACAGCTTAGTGAATGGGAGAAAATATTTGCAAATGGTATGACCTATGAGGGATTAACAACCAAAATATATAAACAGCTCATACAGTTGAACACCATAAAAACAGCCCATCTAAAAAATGGGCAGAAGAACTAAATAGACATTTATTCAAAGAGGAAATGCAGATGGCCAACAGGCACATGAAAACGTGCTCAACATCACTAATCACCAGGGAAATGCAAATCAAAACCACAAGATATCACTTCACACCTATCAGAATGGCTATCATTGTAAAGGGCACAAATAAAAAATGTTGGTGAGCATGCAGAAAAAAGGGACCATTTTATACTCTTGTTGGGGATGTAAATTGGTGCAGCCACTGTGGAAAACAGTATGGAGGTTTCTCAAAAAACTAAAAATAGAACTACCATATGACCCAGCAATTCCACTCTTGGTTATATATCCAACAAAAACAAAAAAACAGTCATTCGAAAAGATACATGCAATCCCAATGTTCCTAGCAGCATTATAATTGCCAAGATATGGAAGCAACCTAAGTGTCCATCAACAGATGAATGGATAAAATTGGGTACACACACACACACACACACACACACACACACACACACACACTGGAATATGACTCAGCCATAAAAAAGAATGAAATTTTGCCATCTACAGCAATATGGATGGACTTGGAGGGCATTATGCTAAGTGAAATAAGTCAGACAGAGAAAGACAAATACTGTATGATATCACTTATATGTGGAATCTAAAAAATACAACAAACTAGTGAATATAACAAAAAAGGAGCAGACTCACAGATATGGAGAACAAACTAGTGGTTACCAGTGGGGAGAAGGGGGAGGGGCAGCATAGGGGTGGAGGAGGGGGAGGTACAAACCACTGGGTATAACATAGGCTCAAAGATGTGTTGTACAACATGGGGAATATAGCCAATATTTTGTAATAACTGTAAATGGAAAGTAACCTTTACAATTATATGAAAACATTTTTTAAAAGTAAAAAAAAAATCCATGTACCCATGTATTGGTTTCCAAATACTGTCTTCCACTAAATGGTACCAGAGACCCATAGAGAAATGGTCAATGAGTCAGGAAATACCAGACAAACGTGAAAGTAAAAAAGTAAGGAAATGTTGAAGTCAAAGTATATATCAAAGAATGATGGGAATATGTCAAATAAACAGAGAATCCAGGTTGAATGGTCTGCCACTGGGACTATTTGAGCATTAAAATAAATTATGATAGCAATAACGTATTCATGAAATAAAGTAAAAAAATCTGTGTGCCAAACTAAGATAAATAAATAAATAGATGGAGGGGGAAAAAAGCTCTTCCTTGAAGTAGAATACAAACTAATGTAGTAAAAATGATGATGTTTGAAAATGAGCATTTTGCAGCCTTCATAGTAATAACTGATTTGGTCAAGAATTATCAATGGATATTAAGGCCAGTGGATTTTAGTTTGATGAGGAATAGGATATCTACACAGTTTCAAAGTACCCCCAGCAAAATTATTAACTACAAAGAGGAAAATGGAACTTTAGAGTGGATTAATCTAGCAAACAACATCTGAACCAAGTAATCAAGGTTAACACTTCTTCTAAGGGGTCAAATCAACATTATGAGCCACTGATATGCTACCTTAAGAACAATATATTACTTCTCTGACATTCCTGCCAAAATGCATAATCTATACATAATAATGAGGAACTGACATGCAAATTTAAACTTAGGAACAATCTACAAAATAATTGTTCTGTAATCTTTTAAATTGTCAATGTCATGAGAGACAAAGAAATGTTGAACTGTTCCAGGTTAATAAAAAAACAAAAACAAAAACTGAAGAGACATGAGAACTAAATGCAATGCATCATCTTGGATTGAAACTTTGATCAGGAAAAGAAAATAGCTATAAAAGACATTATTGGGATAAATAGGTGAAATTGGAATATGGCCTAGATAATAATATTGGAACACCAATTTCATATACTACAAAGCTATAGTAATCAAAAGAGTATGATGCTGGCATAAAAATAGACATACAGACCTTGGAACAGAATCAGGAGCCCAGAATAAAATGCTGCATATACAGTCCACTAATATTTGACAAGATATCTGAGAGTACTTAATGGAGAAAAGATAGTCTATTTCATAAATAATGCTGAGGAAACTGAATATTCACATGAAAAAGAATAAAACTGGAGCCTAATCTTATACCACTTGCAAAAATTAATTCAAAATAGATTAAAGACTTAAAGGTAAGGATCTGAAACCATGAAATTCCTAGAAGAAAACAGAGAAAAATCTTCTTGATATTTGTCTTTGCAATGATTTTATGGATATGACACGCAAAGCATAAGCAACAAAAGCAAAAAATAAACAAATGGGACTATACCAAACTAAAAAGCTTCTGCACAGCACAAGAAATGATTGACAAAATGAAAAAGCAAACTATGGAATGTGAGAAAATATTTTTAAAACACATATCTGATAAGAAATTAATATCCAGAATATATAAGGAACTCATACAACTCAATACCAGAAAAACAAGTAATCTAATTCAAAAATGTGCAAAAGACCTAAATAGACATTTTTCCAAAGAAGACATATCTGGCTAACAGGCATATGAAAAGGTACTCAACATCACTAATCATCAGGGAAATACAAATGAAAACCACAATGAGATATCTCACACTTTTTAGAATGGCTATTAATAAAAGCAGGAGATAACAAATGCTGGTGATGATATAGAGAAAAGTGAACCCTTGCACATCCCTTGATGGGAATGTGAACTGAAATATCTACTATGGAAAGCAGTATGGAGGTTCCTCAAAGAATTAAAAATAGAGCTACCATATGATCCAGCAATTCCACTCCTGGGTATATCTAAAGGAAATGAAATCACGATCTCGAGATATCTACAACCCCTATGTTTACTGCATCATTATTTACAGTAACTAAGATGTGGAAACAAACTAAGTGTCCATTGACAGATGAATGGACAAAGAAAAATATATATATATATACACATTGGAACATTACTCAGCTATAAAAAAAAAAGGAAATCTTGTCATTTCTGACATAGTGGATAAACCTTGAGGGCATCAGGCTAAGTGAAATAATTCAGACAGAAAAAGATAAATACTGTATGCTCTCACTTATGCATGGAATCTAAAAAGAACCCTGAACTCATAGAAACAGAGAGTATATTGGTGGTTTCCAGGGGTGGTAGGTTAGGGGAAACGGGTGAAGGTGGTCAAAGGATATAAACTTTCAGTTGTAACATGAATAAGTCCTGGGGATCTAATATAAAGCATGATGTATATTATACTGTAATTAATACTATAGTTATAGTATATATAGTTATATAACTATAGTTATAGTAGAGTTAATACCATAGTATAATGACTATAGTTAACAATTGTATACTTAAAAGTTGCTAGGAGAGTAGATCTTAAAAGTTCTCACCACACACAAAATTTAGTAACTATATGAGGTGATTGATGTGTTAACTAATCTTATCGTGAGTAATCATTTTGTAATATATACATGTAGCAAATCATCACACTGTACACTTTAAACTTACAATGTTATATGTCAAATATAACAGTATGGAGGTTCCTTAAAAAAACTAAAAATAGAACTACCATATGAGCCAGCAATCCCACTACTGGGCATATACCCTGAGAAAGCCATAATTCAAAAGGACACATGTACCACAATGTTCATTGCAGCGCTATTCAGAATAGCCATGATATGGAAACAAATGTCCAATGACAGATGAATGGATAAAGAAGATGTGGTACATATATACAATGGAATTTTACTCAGCCATAAAAAGGAATGAAATTGGGTCTTTTGTTGAGATGTGGATGGACCTAGAGTCTGTCATATAGAGTGAAGTAAGCCAGAAAGAAAAAAGAAATATCGTATATTAACACATATATTTGGAACCTAGAAAAATGGTACAGATTAACCTATTTGCAGGGCAGGAATAGAGACGTAGACATAGAGAAAGGACATGTGGACATGGTGGGGGAAAGGGAGGGTAGAACGAATTGGGAGATTAGGTTTGACATAAATACACTACCATGTGTAAAATAGCTAGTGGGAACCTGCTATATAGCACAGGGAGCTCAGCTCAGTGCTCTGTGACGACCTAGATGGGGCGAGGGGTGGGAGGGAGGTTTAAGAGGGAGGGAATATTGGTATACATATAGCTGATTCTGATTCACTTCACTTCACTGAATAGCGTAATCACAGTTTCCCTATGTGTTTAATGAAAGAAAAAGTTTTATATTGCTGAACTCTATTGGGATGAGGAGCCAGTGTATAATTTTGCTTTTTGCTACCAGAAGAATAATAAAGATGAAGCTTAACTGTAACTGGATTAATGATTTCACAATATGATTTCTAAAAAAGAGATCATATGTATGTAAATTAAAAAAACCCAAATAACTCATGAGTCAAAAAAGAAATCATAAGAGCAATTAGATAATAATAATTGAATAATAATAAAAATACACATAAAAACCTGTGAAATTCTTCTAAAGTGGTATGTAGTGGAAAACTTCATTATAAATTCTTATTTTAGGAAAGAAGATTTAAAATTACTGAGCTAATGGTCCAAATAAATAAATTAGAAAAAGAGCAAACAAAAAGAAAGTAAAGAAAAAAATAAAGATAAAAGGAAAAATTATAAAAATAGGGGACACAATATTCAATGGTGAGGCCTGATGAAACCAAAAGCAGGAAATACATTAGAAAACTGAATACTGTAATTTATCACACAGTCACAGTGTCATATTAATGGAGGAAAAAACCCCCATATGGTCATGGCAGTAGATACAAAGTATTTGGAGAAAAAACTTCATACTCATTCAGAATAAAAGCTCTCAGCAAACTAAGAATACAAAGGAATTTCTTTAACCCAAAAAAGAAAATCTACTAAAAATGGTGAAACACGTATAGAATTTCCTTGTAAATTCAGGAGCAAGACAAGGAAATCCTCTATCACTGCCACTATTTCTCATTGTACCAAAGATCCTAGCTAGCCCAGTAAGACAAATTAAAAAATAAATATTGGAAAGGAAGAAACTGCCATTATTCACAATATAATAAATTAACAGATAATACAGAGAACCTGCAAATTATTAGAACAGATATAAATCAGAAAGGTTACAGTGTATAAAATCAGTATGTAAAAATGTCAATCATGTTCCCATTTACAGACAATAATCTGAAAATGTGGTTTAAAAGATACATTTCACAGTAATAGCAGGAACTATAAGGTAATTAGGAATGAATATAGCAAAACAGCTTATAGATAACATTATTATTATATGGTATATATGCTTTCATATAACGTAGAAAATGGTTTCAATTTATCATTTGGTGCTAGCTTTTTGTTTTTTGTTTGGCTAGTTATATTTAATGTGTCATAATCAACTCTTATTCCTCCTCCTTCCTTAAAAAGTTTTTGGTAAAGAGATTACCTTAAAAATCACAACTTCCTGAAGCAGGACATCAGAAAAGCAGGGTAGCGTTGTCAATAATCTTCATTGTCTTCACTGAATAACTATTGTATGGATGCACCAAGTAAATGGAGTCATACCCTCAAAGACTGAAAAATAATAAAATAACATTAAATCATTTCTTCTGTTACTGTTCATCTCTTTCTCCTGGGCTCCTCAAGTCCTTATGCTTTACCATACCCCCATTGCAGTTATATATTCGTGAAAAACAGTTATATAGACAGTATTAGAAGGGATCTATTGCATAGCAATTATGAGCAGAGACTCTAGGAAGCTTTGTAGAACAGTGTCTGGCACATAAAGATGTTCAGTAAATATCTGCTATTATTATAATTTTCAATGATTTGAGTCACTGGAGGAAATTATGTAGCTCTTGCACTTTTTGCCCAGTACAACCTTCTTTGTTTTCTGTTTGAGCATTGCTATCCCTATGGTGCCTCCCAGCCCCAACTCTACCCCTTTGAACAAAGAGGTAAAGTTGAGGGAAATCAGGCAGTAAGGAATGACTGGGTGATGCTTTCAAACACAATAGAGCTCATTCTTTTTCTATGCACTACCACCAAGCCCCAAGTCCAGACCTCCCTTAGTTGCCGCTGTTATCCCATCATTCATTGACCTATTTATTCAAATATCTGTTTCAGTCCTATGTGCTTTGTTTATCCATCCCCTACGGCTCCCAGCATAATGCCTAGTCCATTGCAAGGGCTTCTTAAAGGTTTGTTGCATGAATGAAGAAAGGATGCCCTGTCTCCTTTGGATTACAAGAATCTGTGAGGTTTGGGTCAGAGTTTATTTTTTGCATTCTATAAGCTCATCTAAATAGAAGATCGTTTTCCTGATAGCAAAAACTGGACTGCTAAAATAAATACTTCCTTGAAAATCTTCAGTGGTTTCCACTGCTTATGGATTAAACTGCATACTCCTTAGCATAACATTTAAGGCCCTGCAGCACTCTATCTCACCTCCTAGTTCTTCTCATACATTCAGAGTTATAGCCAAGTTTTCCTAGAACAAGCCTGCCTTGGGAAAGGTAAGCCAGAAAAGCATTATCTCCCCCTCCACATGGCAGATGTCACTCACCCTTTAAGGCCCACCCAGTTACCCCTTCTTCTTTGATGGCTCAAGATTACTACCAGGCAGAATGATTTGGTCCATCTTGCCCCCCTCCCACCCCCCGTGCTTCCTAAATACCTTGAACAAGCAAACATTATGGCACTTGGGTTTGAGTTACCATATTGTAACTTTTTTTTTTTTACTAATTAAATTCTCCTGTCATAGACAGAGAAACACACACCTCTGAAGTCTCACCTTACAATACTGTTAGCACAGTGCTAGCCATAGGAATTAGGCCTTCAATATAATGTTGTTATTGATCTTGAACCAATCGTTTTTTGAATGGAAAAGTTTCAAATATACACAAAAGTAGCAAGAACAGTTTAATGAATCCCCATGTATACATCACTCAGCTTTAACAATGATCAACTCATTTTTTTTGTACCCTTCACCTGGGCCCTACTAAATTACTTTCAAGCATATCAAAAGATTAAGTCTACTTCTTAAAAATATAACCACGATTGTCATAGCTAATATATTAAAATAATTACTTAATGTTATTAAATATCCATAAATTCACCCCCATATATTTTGTGAAAGAGCTATTTAATGCCTGCATGTTCTTTCTTCAACTTTGAAATCGTGGAGAGAATAGGGGAAGGGAGAAGGAGATCTGGGAAAATATATAATTAAGTTTCAGAGAGCCTGGATATCCCAAATGCGAAAGAATCTGACCTGGTTTGGGTTGAGAGAAGTATATTGTACTATTTCTCTGGAGAAGGTGGGTGCGACTTCAGGCCCGGTGATGCTGGAGGAGGTGTGGAAGGGAGAGGGGTACTACCTCCGTTGGGGGTTCCTTCTGGATAATCCCAACGTGGAGCTAGGCGGCAGCGCTTTTTTGGAGGCTTGATTTCCCGCGTGTTTCCAGGCTGGAGCGTGGATCTCCCGGAGGCACAAGGTTGGTCCCCCATAAGGATTATAGGACCCGGGTGTCAGCTCTCTCCGGTGGGCCCTGGCGAAGCCAAGAAACCGGAGATGGCGGCGGGTCCCCTCCAGGCACAGAGCTTCCTCCCGGTTTCGCTTTTTCCGTATTTCCTGTATCCTGAGACGTATATCCCCTCTCCGCCTCCACCCTCGCTCGCTACCCCACCACATTTTAACGTTTCTACAAGGATGGGTCTTAAAAAAAACGATGCTCATATTTAATATAATGTTTTCCCTATCCCGCCCCCCAGTGTAACTAAATCTGTGGACAGTCTTATACTATCTATGAAATTCGAAGTTACAAGAAATTCAGGTTTACTCCTAAGTGGTAAACTCTGCATAGACTGTTGAAAGGCGCTTGGTATGGGGGTGGGGGTGGGGAATGAGAACAAAGAGGTGATTGAAGACCTAAGAGCTTTACGACCTAGTTGCAGAAGCACAACATAGAGCCATGAAACAATCTACGACCATTTAGAAAGCAATATACAAACGTCTTAGTTGACTAAAGTGCAGAATAGCACACCAGCCACCAGCACTGACCGTGGAAATTGAATGTAGAAAACAAATTCATCGTACGTCACAGAATCTAAGATCACTTTCTTCTTCATATTTTAACAAATTAAAAATCTCTGAAGGCTTATCTTTTAAAAAATATTTCAACATCTAGGAAATCTCTGACAATTGATGGTATGTCATACTTTCGTTGTCAATTTTTTATCTTTTCTAGAGGTAAGGAAAACAATGATTCATCCTCCTATAGCTGGTGTATTATATTCTGGGATATACGGTAAGCAACCGGAAGAGGGTGCACTGTGGCTTAGAATAAAAGGCTATTGGAACTTCTTAGACCTTCATCATTCACATCCATCTCCCTTTGGCTATGGACACACTTTTCCAGCACTGTCTCCAGTGTTTTTTTAATGTAGAGAGTTCAATCCTTAATGTCAAAATAGAAGTAACTTTTAAAATACTCTGCTATTTACAAGCTCTGTGATATTTAAGTAGTTGATTAAACACTTGAAGCTTTCGTCCAGGAGATAATAATTTCTTCCTTGTAAAACTATTGCTATAATCAGGGATAATGCATTTAAGGCACTTACTATGATTACCTCTCATCTCCAACATCACCATCTTCTTCCAAATACTAGTGCTGCCCTTTACACAAACTAGATACTCAGTAAATGTTTGGGAAATAAATGACCCTGTGGTTTTCTACCAGATGCTACTTATAAAGACAAGAAACGTAGCAGTAAGTCAATGAAAAGATGTGAAGGGAAATACAAAGAAAAAATGCTCTAGAGCTAGAAGAACAGTTGGGACTAGGCATAAAGATGTGGGAGTTAGCAACATAGATGTGGTAGTTGAAGTCATGAGTGATGTTCCCAAGAGAAAATGTAGAGGAAAAGAGAAGTGGGCTGTTAAAGGCAGACTATTGAGCAATTAGAGTGAGAAGAGGAGAAGCCTGCTGCAAAGGCTGAGAAAGAGTGGCCAGATTCAGAAGAGAGGATGCCAACCCAAGATTTCTCACTCTTGGCACTATTGACATTTGAGGACAGATCACTCTTTCTGGTGGGAGCCTGTCCTGTGCACTGCAGGATGTTTAACAGTATCCCAACCCAGGCCAATAGCATGCCCCCACATCCCGCAACTGCCTCCAGGTGCTAACCAGAAATGTCTTCAGGTACTCTCAAATGTCCCCTGAGGGGGAAATCATACCTTTTGAGAACAGTTGGTCTAGCCCTAATCCTCCAAACTTGCTCCGTTCCTACTCTTCATTTCAGTGAATGTCACACTTCTACCCAGTTGTACAAGTCAAACCTTGGAGTTGTGTGTGTGTGTGTGTGTGTGTGTGTGTGTGTGTATATATATATATATATATATATATATATATATATATCAGACTATTTTATTATTTCCCAAAGTAAATGTAGTAATATTTTCACAATCTTTTTACAGGGGTCTCTAAATCTTGCAAGATGAAAGACTTTAAGAGTAAAAGTGGAAATTAAGTTGTTTTATAGCTATAGATATAGTTTTAGTAAATTAAGAGAAATATGTGCCTATTTTAGTAAAATGACTGGAATTAAAAATTGTACCAAATCCAGGTGGGTTTGATTTATGGGAAACATTTGACTTGAGTTGAAAACAATCCCAGCTTACAGTGCTGACATCAACCCGAACCATTTATACTTTAAATGGATTTATTTATTTTTATTTTAAATTGCATTAAAATGCATATAACGTAAAATTGACCATCTTAACCTTTTTTAAGTGTACAGGTCAGTCATGTTAAGTATATTCACAGAGTTGTACAACCAAAGTCCAGCATTTTTTATACCCATTAAACAACTTCACATTTTCCCCTCTCCCCAGCCCTGTCAACCACCATTATACTCAGAACTGGATTTTCGTTTATTTTTGTTATACTAGAATGGAAAACTAAAGCCTTTTACTTCTAGGTTTCAAAATGATTTTTCCCCATCATTTTTTCCAAGTTCGACCTTTTTTTTTATAATTTTTTTTTAACGTTGATGAACTAGCTGCATGTGAAACATGGAACAAGAAGAGGGCACTGCTAAGGTGAAGGACTATAGATCTGAATTTCTTTCATAATTTCAAGTGCTCAAAGGATGACAACAGAGAACAAAACTGAACCCTCTGGGCGATCGTAATCTGTTTTCATTTAGGGTTTTTTAATTGAGGAGTTCGTTGATTCCTTGTGTTTCTTCTGGAAATTAGCTTTCATCTTAAGGCCAAGAATTTTTCTCTTCCTTGAACAAATATAAAGGACTTCTCTGTTAATTTTTTTTAGGTACAAATCTAAGGATAAGAACCATGGAGTCCCTGTAACATTCTCATAAAATGAAAAATAAGAATGATTTGGAGGGAGACTACATGTATTTTTGTGTGTGTGTTTTACTTCAGGTTTTTTTTTTTCGGCACGCAGACCTGTCACTGCTGCGACCCCTCCCGCTGTGGAACACAGGCTCTGGATGTGCAGGCTCAGCGGCCACGGCTCATGGGCCCAGCTGCTCCGTGGCATGCGGTATCCTCCCGGACCGGGGCACGAACCCACATCCCCTGCATTGGCAGGAGGACTCCCAACCACTGCGCCACCAGGGAAGCCCTTACTTCAGGTTTTTAATGTAATATTTCACTAAGAATTTTTTAGAATTCTATGAAACACAAAGAAGAAAGTAAGAAGATCTATTATCTCTCTATCTAGATTAACTCTATAAACACTCAAAATATTAAATAAGTAAAAGAGATAAAATAGTGTAAGGTTAGAAAAAAATAATACTGCAGAAAGATCAAATGAAAAGTAAAAATGTCCAAAGTTGGCCATTATAGTCATGATTCAATAGTAGTGTGGAGAAGAGCAGAATATAAATTTGTATATGTTTACACAAACACACACATACACACAGATATGTGTGTGAGAGTTGCATCTACCTGCATATGTGTTGCTTTTCATTTCACAAAGGTGATCATACATTCACCATTTTGGTAGGGTGTCTTTTTAAAGTTAACCATGTAACTTGGTGATTTTTCCATGTAACATGTTCTTTATTCTCATTTTTAAAAGTCCTTTTAATGGCTGCACACAAACCCATTGTATGGACTTACCATAATTTTTTTATTTAAATAATTATCTATTCATGGATGTTTGTGGATACTTCGGTTGTTTCCAGTTTTTAAAATTGAAAATTAATCCATATATCATAAATTCACCTTTTTATAGTATACAATTCAGCATTTTAAAGTATACACAAAATTGTGCATCCATTACCACTATCTAATTCCAGAATATCTTCATCACTTCAAAAAGAAAACATGTACCCATTAGCAGTCACTCCCAATCCTCCATCCCACAGCCCCTAGAAACCACTAATCTATTTTCTGTCTCAATGGATTTGACTATACTGGATATTTCATATAAATGGAATCATAGAAATAACAAGATGGCGGAGTAGAAGGACGTGCGCTTACTCCCTCTTATGAGAGCACCAGAATCACAACTAACTGCTGAACAGTCATCAACAGGAAGACACTGGAACTCATCAAAAAGATACCCTACATCCAGAGACAAAGGAGGAGCCACAGTGAGATGGTAGGAGGGGCGCAATCACAATAAAATCAACTCTCATAACTACTGGGTGGGTGACTCACAAAGAACACATATAGCACAGAAGTCCACCCACTGGAATGAAAGTTCTGAGCCCCACATCAGGCTTCCCAACCTGGGGGTCCAGCAACGGGAGGAGGAATTCCTAGAGAATCAGACTTTGAAGGCTAGTGGGATTTGATTGCACGACTTTGACAGGACTGAGGGAAACAGGGACTCCACTATTGAAGGGCACACACAAAGTTTTGTGTTCATTGGGACCAGGGGAAGGAACAGTGACCCCATAGAGACTGAACCAGACCTACCTGCTAGTGTTGGAGGGTCTCCTGCAGAGGCTGAGGGTGGCTGTGGCTCAACGTGAGGACAAGAACACTGGCAGCAGAAGTTCTGGGAAGTACTCCTTGGCATGAGCCCTCCCAGAGTCGGCCATTAGCCCCACTGAGGAGTCCGGGTAGGTTCCAGTGTTGGGTCGACTCAGGCTAAACGACCAACAGGGAGAGAACCCAGCCCCACCCATTAGCAGACAAGCAGATTAAAGTTTTACTGAGCTCTGCCCACCAGAGCAACACCCAGCTCTACCCACCACCAGTCCCTCCCATCAGGAAACTTGCACAAGCCTCTTAGATAGCCTCATACACCAGAGGGAAGAGTGCAGAAGCAAGAAAAACTAGAATCCTGCAGCCCGTGGAACGAAAACCACATTCACAGAAAGATAGACAAGATGAAAAGGCAGAGAGCTATGTACCAGATGAAGGAACAAGATAAAACCCCAGAAAAACAACTAAATGCAGAGGATATAGGCAACTTTCCAGAAAAAGAATTCAGAATAATGAGAGTGAAGATGATCCAGGACATCAGAACAAGAATGGAGGCAAAGATCGAGAAGATGCAAAAAGGTTTAACAAACACCCAGAAGAATTAAAGAACAAACAAACAGGGATCAATAATACAATAACTGAAGTGAAAAATAAACTAGAAGGAATCAATAGCAGAATAACTGAGGCAGAAGAATGGAAAAATGACCTGGAAGACAGATGGTGGAATTCACTGCCACGGAATAGAATAAAGAAAAAAGAATGAAAAGAAATGAAGACAGCCTTCAGAATTCTGGCACAACATTAAAAGCAACAACACCCACATTATAGGGGTCCCAGAAGGAGAAGAGAGAGAGAAAGGACCCGAGAAAATATTTGAAGAGATTATAGTAAAAGATTCCTTAACATGGGAAAAGAAATAGTTAATCAAGTCCAGGAAGTACAGAGTGTCCCAGGCAGGATAAACTCAAGGAGAAACATGCCAAGACACATAGTAATCAAATTGACAAAAATTAAAGACAAAGAAAAATTACTGATAGCAACAAGGGAAAAACTACAAAAATCATACAAAGGAACTCCCATAAGGGTAACAGCTGATTTTTCAGCAGAAACTCTACAAGCCAGAAGGGAGTGACATGACATATTTAAAGTGATGAAAGGGAAGAACCTACAACCAAGATTATTCTACCCAACACGGATCTCATTCAGATTTGATGTAGAAATCAAAAGCTTTACAGACAAGCAAAAGCTAAGAGAATTCAGCACCACCAAACCAGCTCTACAACAAATGCTAAGGGAACTTATCTAATTTGGAAACACAAGAGATGAACAGAACCTACAAAAAAAACCCCATAACAATTAGGAAAATAGTAATAGAAACATACATATGGGTAATTACCTTAAACGTGAATGGAATAAATGCTCCAACCAAAAGACACAGGCTTGCCGAATGGATACAAAAACAAGACCCATATATATGCTGTCTACAAGAGACCCACTTCAGACCTAGGGACACTTAGAGACTGAAAATGAGAGGATGTGAAAAGATATTCCATGCAAATGGAAATCAAAAGAAAGCTGGAATAGCAATACTTATATCAGATAAAATGAGTTTAAAATAAAGACTGTTGGGCTTCCCTGGTAGCACAGTGGTTGGGAGTCCGCCTGCTGATGCAGGGGACGTGGGTTCATGCCCTGGTCTAGGAGGATCCCGCATGCCGCGGAGTGGCTGGGCCCGTGGGCCATGGCCGCTGGGCCTGTGCATCCGGAGCCTGTGCTCCGTGGCAGGAGAGGCCACAGCAGTGAGAGGCACCACACACAAAAAATAAATAAAAATAAAATAAAATAAAATAAAGACTGTTAAAAGACACAAGGAAGGACACTACATAATGATCAAGGGATCAATCCAAGAAGAAAATATAAAAATTATAATTATATATGCACCCAACATAGGAACACCTCAATACATAAGGCAACTGCTAACAGCTATAAAAGAGGGAATCAACAGTAACACAATAATAGTGGGGGACATCTAACACCTCACTTACACCAATGGACAGATTATCCAAAAGGAAATTAGTAAGGAAAAACAGGCTTTAAATGACACAGTAGACCAGATAGATTTAATTGTTATTTATAGAAAATTCCATCCAAAACAGCAGATTACACTTTCTTCTCAAGGGCGCACGGAACATTCTCTAGGACAGATCACATCTTGGGTCACAAATCAAGCCTCAGTAAATTGAAATCATATTAAGATACTTTTCCGACCACAATGTTATGAGATTAGAAATCAATTACAGGAAAAAACATAAAAAACACAAACACATGGCAGCTAAACAATACATTACTAAATAACCAAGATATCGCTAAAGAAATCAGAGGAAATCAATAAAATACCTACAGACAAATTTCAATGAAAACACAACGATCCTAAACCTAAGGGATGCAGCAAAAGCAGTTTGGTATAAAGAGGCAAGTTTATAGCAATACAAGCCTACATCAAGAAAAAAGAAAAAAATAAAAATTCTAACATTTCACCTTAAGGAACTAGAGAAAGAAGAACAAACAAAACCCAAAGTTAGTAGAAGGAAAGAAATCATAAATATCGAGCAGAAATAAATGAAATAGAAACAAAGAAAACAATAACAAAGATTAATAATACTAAAAGCTGGTTCTTTGAGAAGATAAACAAAATTAATAAACCATTAGTCAGGCACACCAAGAAAAAGAGGAAGAGGACTCAAATCAATAAAATGAGAAAGGAAAAAGAAGTTACAACGGACACCACAGAAATACAAAGAATCATAAGGGACTACTACAAGCAAATCTATGCCAAAAAAATGGACAACCTGGAAGAAATGGACAAATTCTTCGAAAAGCACAACTTTCCAGGACTGAACTAGGAAGAAACAGAATATATGAACCGACAAATCCCAAGTAATGAAATTGAAACTGTGAATAAAAATCTTCCAGGGCTTCCCTGGTGGCAGAGTGGTTGAGAGACCGCCGGCCAATGCAGGGGAGACAGGTTCATGCCTCAGTCTGGGAGGATCCCACATGCCGCGGAGTGGCTGGGCATGTGAGCCATGGTCACTGAGCCTGTGCGTCTGGAGCCTGTGCTTCGCAACGGGAGAGGCCACAACAGTGAGAGGACCACGTACCACACACACACAAAAATCTTCCAACAAACAGAAGTCCAGGACCAGATGGCTTCACATGTGAAGTCTATCAAATCTTTAGAGAAGAGCTAACACTCATTCTTCTCAAACTCGTCCAAACAATTTTAGAGGAAGGAACACTCCCAAACTCAATCTATGAAGCCACCATCACCCTGATACCAAAATCAGACAAAGGTACTACAAAAAAAGTAAATTACAGACCAATATCACTGATGAACATAGACGCAAAAATCCTAAACAAAATACTAGCAAACAGAATCCAACAACACATTAAAAGGATTATACACCATGATCAAGTGGGATTTATCCCATGGATGCAAGGATCCTTAAATATATGCAAAACAATCAATGTGATACACAATATTAACAAATTGAAGGAGAAAAAAAATATATGATCATCTCAATAAATGCAGAGAAAGCTTTCGACAAAATTCAACACTCATTTATTATAAAAACCCTCCAGAAAGTAGGCATAGAGGGAACTTTCCACAGCATAATAAGGGCTATATATGACAAATCCAAAGCCAACATCATCCTCAATAGTGAAAAACTGAAACCATTTCCACTAAGATCAGGAAAAAGACAAGGTTGCCCACTCTCACCACTATTATTCAACATAGATATTTTAGCCAACAGCAATCAGAGAAGAAAAAGAAATAAAAGGAATCCAAATCAGAAAAGGAGAAGTAAAGCTGTCACTGTTTACAGATGACATGATACTATACATAGAGAATCCCAAAGATGCTACCAGAAAACTAGTAGAGCAAAGAGTGAATCTGTTAAAGTAGCAGGATACAAAATTAATGCACAGAAATCTCTGGCACTCCTATACACTAATGATAAAAAATCTGAAAGTGAAATCAAGAAAACACTCCCATTTACCATTGCAACAAAAATAATAAAATATCTAGGAATAAACCTACCTAAGGAGACAAAACCTGTATGCAGAAAACTGTAAGACACTGATGAAAGAAATTTTAGATGACAGAAACAGATGGAAAGACATACCATGTTCTTGGATTGGAAGAATCAACACTGTGAAATGACTGTGCTACCCAAAGTAATCTACAGATTCAATGTAATTCCTATAAAACTACCAATGACACTTATCACAGAACTAGAACAAAAATTTCACAATTTGTATGTAAACATAAAAGAACCTGAATAGCCATAACAATCTTGAGAATGAAAAACGCAGTTGGAGGAATCAGACTCCCTGACTTCTGACGATACTACAAAGCTATGGTAATCGAGACAATATGGTACTGGAACAAAAACAGAAAATAAGATAAATGGCACAGGATAGAAAGCACAGAGATAAACCCACGCACATATGGTCACCTTATCTTTGATAAAGGAAGCAAGAATATACAGTGGGGAAAACACAGTCTCTTCAATAAGTGGTGCTGGGAGAATTGGACAGCTGCATGTAAAAGTATGAAATTAGAACACTCCCTAACACAATATACAAAAATAAACTCAAAATGGATTAAAGACCTAAATGTAAGGCCAGGCATTATAAAACTCTTAAAGGAAAGCATAGTCAGAACACTGTATAATATAAATCACAGAAAGATCCTTTTTGTTCCACCTCCTAGAGAAATGGACAGAAAAACAAATGGGACCTAAAGAAATTAAAAGCTTTTGCACAGGAATGGAAACCATAAACGAGGCGAAAAGAGAGAATTGGAGAAAACATTTGCAAATGAAACAAGTGACAAAGGATTAATCTCCAAAATTTACAAGCATCTCATGCAGCTCAATATATATATAAAAAAACAAACAATCCAATCCAAAATCAGAAGAAAACCGAAATAGACATTTCTTCAAAGATAAATATATTGCTTTCAATCATATGAAAGAATGCTCAACATGACTAATCATTTGAGAAATTCAAATAAAAAATACAGTGAGGTATCACCTCACAGCAGTCAGAATGGCCACCATAGAAAAATCTACAAAACAATAAATGCTGCAGACGGTGTGCAGAAAAGGGAAACCTCATTTTCTTTTTTTACATCTTTATTGGAGTATAATTGCTTTACAATGGTGTGTTAGTTTCTGCTTTATAACAAAGTGAAGCAGTTATACATACACATATGTTCCCATATCTCATCCCTCTTGTATCTCCCTCCCTCCCACCCTCCCCATCCCAACCCTCTAGTTGGTCAAAAAGCACCGAGCTGATATCTCTGTGCTATGCGGCTGTGTCCCACTAGCTATCTATTTTACGTTTGGTAGTGTATATATGTCCATGACACACACTCACTTTGTCACAGCTTACCCTTCCCACTCCCCATATTCTCAAGTCGATTCTCTAGTAGGTCTGTGTCTTTACTCCTGTCTTACCCCTAGGTTCTTCATGACATTTTTTTCTGAAATTCCATACATATGTGTTAGCATACAGTATTTGACTTTCTCCACTCTGTACGACAGACTCTAGGTCCATCCACCTCATTAAAAATAGCTCAATTTCGTTTCTGTACATGGCTGAGTAATATTCCATTGTATATATGTGCCATATCTTCTTTATCCATTCATCTGATGATGGACACATAGGTTGTTTCCATCTCCTGGCTATTGTAAATAGAGCTAAATGAATATTTTGGTACATGACAATTTTTGAATTATGGTTTTCTCAGGGTATATGCCCAGTAGTGGGATTGCTGGGTCATATGGTAGTTATATTTGTAGTATTTTAAGGAACCTCCATACTGTTAGCCATAGTGGCTGTACCAATTCACATTCCCACCAGCAGTGCAAGAGGGTTCCCTTTTCTCAACACCCTCTCCAGCATTTATGGTTTCTAGATTTTTTGATGATGGCCATTCTGACTGGTGTGAGATGATATCTCACTGTAGTTTTGATTTGCATTTCTCTAATGATTAATGATGTTGAGCATTCCTTCATGTGTTTGCTGGCAATCTGTATATCTCCTTTGGAGAAATGTCTGTTTAGGTCTTCTGCCCATTTTTGGATTGGGTTGTTTGTGTGTTTGTTTTTCTTATTGAGCTGTATTAGCTGCTCATAAATTTTGGAGATTAATCCTTTGTCAATTTCTTCATTTGCAAACATTTCCCCCCTTTCTGAGGGTTGTCTTTTCGTTTTGTTTATGGTTTTCTTTGCTGTGCAAAAGGATTGAAGTTTCATTAGGTCCCATTTGTTTATTTTTGTTTTTATTTCCATTTCTATGGGACGTGGGTCAAAAAGGATCTTGCTGTAATTTAAGTCATAGAGTGTTCTACCTATGTTTTCCTCTAAGACTTTGAAAGTTTCTGGCCTTACATTTAGGTCTTTAATCCATTTTGAGCTTATTTTTGTGTATGGTGTTAGAGAGTGATCTAATCTCATACATTTACATGTACCTGTCCAGTTTTCCCAGCACCAATTATTGAAGGGGCTGTCCTTTCTCCACTGTACATTCCTGCCCCCTTTATCAAAGATAAGGTGACCATATGTGTGTGGGTTTATCTCTGGGATTTCTATCCTGTTCCATTGATCTATCTTTCTGTTTTTGTGTCAGTACCATACTCTCTTGATTTCTGTAGCTTTGTAGTATCATCTGAAGACAGGGAGGCTGATTCCCCCAGCTCCGTTTTTCGTTCTCAAGATTGTTTTGGCTATTCAGGGTCTTTTGTGTTTCCATACAAATTGTGAAATTTTTTGTTCAAGTTCTGTGGAAAATGCCAGTGGTAGTTTGATAGGGATTGCATTGAATATGTAGATTGCTTTGGGTATAGAGTCATTTTCACAATGTTGATTATTCCAATCCAAAAACATGGTATATCAATCCATCTTTTTGTATTATCTTTAATTTTTTTCATCATTGTCTTATAATTTTCTTCGTACAGGTCTTTTGTCTCCTTAGGTAGGTTTATTCCTAGATATTTTCTTGTTTTTGTTTCAATGGTAAATGGGAGTGTTTTCTAGATTTCACTTTCAGATATTTCATCATTACTGTATAGGAATGCCAGAGATTTCTGGGCATTAATATTGTATCCTGCTACTTTACCAAATTCATTGATTAGCTCTAGTAGTTTTCTGGTAGCATATTTAGGATTCTCTATGTATAGAATCATGTGGTCTGCAAACAATGACCACTTTACTTCTTTTCTGATTTGGATTCCTTTTATTTCCTTTTCTTCTCTGACTGCTGTGGCTAAAACTTCCAAAACTATGTTGAATAAGAGTGGTGAGAGTGGACAACCTTGTGTTGTTCCTGATCTTAGTGAAAATGATTTCAGTTTTTCACCATTGAGGACAATGTTGGCTGTGGGTTTGTCATATATGGCCTTTATTATGTTGAGGAAAGTTCCCTCTATGCCTACTTTCTGGAGGGGTTTTTATCATAAATGGGTGTTGAATTTTGTTGAAAGCTTTCTCTGCATCTATTGAGATGATCATATAGTTTTTCTTCTTCAACTTGTAAATATGGTGTATCATGTTGATTTATTTGCATATATTGAAGAACCTTGCATTCCTGGAATAAACCGCACTTGATCATGGTGTATGATCCTTTTAATGTGCTGTTGGATTCTGTTTGCTAGTATTTTGTTGAGGAGTTTTGCATCTATGTTCATCAGTGATACTGGCCTGTAGTTTTCTTTCTTTGTGACATCCTTGTCTGGTTTTGGTATCAAGGTGATGGTGGCCTCATAGAATGAGTTTTGGAGTATTCCTCCCTCTGTTATATTTTGGAAGAGTTTGAGAAGGATAGGTGTTAGCTCTTCTTTAAATGTTTGGTAAAATTCGCCTGTGAAGCCATCTGGTCTTTGGCTTTTGTTTGTTGGAAGATTTTTAATCACAGTTTCAGTTTCAGTGCTTGTGATTGTTCTGTTCATATTTTCTATTTCTTCCTGATTCAATATTGGCAGGTTGTGCATTTCTAAGAATTTGTCCATTTCTTCCAGCTTTTCCATTTTATGGGCATAGAGTTGCTTGTAGTAATCTCTCATGATCTTTTGTGTTTCTGCAGTGTCAGTTGTTACTTCTCCTTTTTCCTTTCTAATTCTTTTAATTTGAGTTTTCTCCCTTTTTTTCTTGATGAGTCTGGCTAATGGTTTATCAATTTTGTTTATCTTCTCAAAGAACAAGCTCTTAGTTTTATTGATCTTTGCTATCGTTTCCTTCATTTCTTTTTCATTTATTTCTGACCTGATTTTTATGATTTCCTTCCTTCTGCTATCTTTAGGGGATTTTTGTTCTTCTTTCTCTAATTGCTTTGGGTGCAAGGTTAGGTTGTTTATTTGAGATGTTTCGTGTTTTTTTAAGGTAGGATTGTATTGCTATAAACTTCCCGCTTAGAACTGCTTTTGCTGCATCCCATAGGTTTTGTGGCATCGTGTCTCCATTGTCATTTGTTTCTAGGTATTTTTTGATTTCCTCTTTGATTTCTTCAGTGATCACTTCGTTATTAAGTAGTATATTGTTTAGCCTCCATGTGTTTGTATTTTTCACAGATCTTTTCCTGTAATTGATATCTCATCTCATAGCATTGTTGTCAGAAAAGATACTTGATAAAATTTCAATTTTCTTAAATTTACCACGGCTTGATTTTTAACCCAAGATATGATCTATCCTGGAGAATGTTCCATGAGCACTTGAGAAAAATGTGTATTCTGTTGTTTTTGGATGGAATGTCCTATAAATATCAATTAAGTCCACCTTGTTTAACGTATCTTGTAAAGTTTGTGTTTCGTTATTTATTTTCATTTTGGATAATCTGTCCATTGGTGAAAGTGGGGTGTTAAAGTCCCGTACTATGAGTGTGTTACTGTTGATTTCCCCTTTTATGGCTCTTAGTATTTGCCTTATGTACTGAGGTGCTCCTTTGTTGTGTGTATAAATATTTACAATTTTTATATCTTCTTCTTGGAGCGATCCCGTGATCATTATGTCGTGTCCTTCTTTGTCTCTTGTAATAGTCTTTATTTTAAAGGCTATTTTGTTTGATATGAGAATTGCTACTCCAGCTTTCTTTTGGTTTCCATTTGCATGGAATATTTTTTCCGTCCCTTCACTTTCAGTCTGTATGTGTTCCTAGGTCTGAAGTGGATCTCTTGTAGACAGCATATATATGGCTCTTTTTTTTGTATCCATTCAGCCAGTCTGTGTCTTTTGGTGGTAGCATTTAATTTATTAACATTTAAGGTAATTATCAATATGTATGTTCCTATTCCCATTTTCTTAATTCTTTTGGGTTTGTCATTGTAGGTCTTTTCCTTCTCTTGTGTTTGTTGCCTAGAGAAGTTCCTTTAGCATTAGTTGTAAAGCTGGTTTGGTGGTGCTGAACTCTCTGAGCTTTTGCTTGTCTGTAAGAGTTTTAATTTCTCCATCAAATCTGAATGAGATCCTTGCTGGGGAGAGTAATCCTGGTTGTATGTTTTTCTCCTTCATCACTTTAAATATGTCCTGCCCGTCCCTTCTGGCTTGCAGAGTTTCTGCTGAAAGATCAGCTGTTAACGTTATGGGGATTCCCTTGTGTGTTATTTCTTGTTTTCCCTTGCTGCATTTAATATGTTTTCTCTGTGTTTAATTTTTGACAGTTGGATTAATATTTGTCTTGGCGTGTTTCTCCTTGTATTTATCCTGTATGGGACTCTGTGTGCTTCCTGGACTTGATTAACTATTTCCTCACCCACATTACAGAAATTTTCAACTATAATCTCTTCAGATATTTTCTCAGTCCCTTTCTTTTTCTATTCTTCTTCTGGGACCCCTATAATTCGACTGTTGGTGCATTTAATGTTGTCCCAGAAGTGTCTGAGGCTGTCCTCAGTTTTTTTTCATTGTTTTCCTTATTCTGCTCTGCATTAGTTATTTCCACTATTTTATCTTCCAGGTCACTTATCCGTTCTTCTGCCTCAGTTATTCTGCTATTGGTCCGTTCTGGAATCTTAATTTCATTTATTGTGTTGTTCATCATTGCATGTCTCCTGTTTAGTTTTGCTACATCCTTGTTAAATGTTTCTTGCATTTCCTCTATGCTATTTACAAGATTTTGGATCATATTTATTATCATTATTCTGAATTCTTTTTCAGGTAGACTGCCTGTTTCCTCTTCATTTGTTAGGTCTGGTGGGTTTTTATCTTGCTCCTTTATCTGCTGTGTGATTTTCTGTCTTCTCATTTTGCTTATCTTACTGTGTTTGGGGTCTCCTTTTTGCAAGCTGCAGGTTCGTAGTTCATGTTATTTTTGGTGTCTGTCCCCAATGGCTAAGGTTGGTTCAGTGGGTTGTGTAGGCTTCCTGGTGGAGGGGACTACTGCCTCAGTTCTGGTGGATGAGGCTGGATCTTGTCTTTCTGGTGGGTAGTTCCACGTCTGATGGTGTTTTTGGGGTGTCTGTGGCCATGTTATTATTTTAGGCAGCCTCTCTTCTAATAGGTGGGATTGTGTTCTTGTCTTCATAGTTGTTTGGCATAGGGTGTCCAGCACTGTAGGTTGCTGGTCGTTGAGTGCATCTGGGTGCTGGTTTTGAGATGCAGATCTCTGGGAGATTTTTGCCATTTGATATTACTTGGAGCTGGGAGGTGTGTTGTGGACCAGTGTCCTGAAGTTGGCTCTCCCACCTCAGAGGCACAGCACTGACTCCTGGCTGCAGCACCAAGAGCTTTTCATCCACACAGCTCCGAATGAAAGGGAGAAAATTTAGAAAGAATGAAAGAAAGAGGATAAAAGAAATGAAAATAAAGTAAAATAAAATAAAATAAAGATATTAAAATAAAAAGTAATTATTAAGAAAAAAAATTTTTAAGTAAAAAACGAAACAAACAAACACACAAACAAAAAAACAAAAACGGACGGTCGGACAGAACCCTAGGACAAATGGTTAAAGCAATCTATACAGACAGAATTTCTCATGGAAGCATACACATACACACTAACAAAAAGGGGAAAAGGGGAAAAAAATCTTGCTCTCAAAGCCCATCTCCTCAGTTTGGGATGATCGTTGTCTATTCATGTATTCCACCGATGCAGTGTACATCAAGTTTATGGTGGAGATTTAATCCGTTGCTCTTGAGCCTGCTGGGATAGATTTCCCTTTGTCTTCTTTGTTCCCACAGCTCCCGGGGCTCAGCTTTGGATTTGACCCTGCCTCTGCGTGTAGGTCGCCGGAGGGTGTCTGCTCTTCGCTCAGCCAGGACGGGGTTAAAGGAGCATCTGTTTCAGGTGCTCTGGCTCACTCAGGCCGGTGGGAGGGAGGAGCATGGAGTGCGGGGCGAGCCTGTGGCGGCAGAGGCCGGGCAGATGTTGCACCAGCCTGAGGCGCACCGTGCGTTCTCCCGGGGAAGTTGTCCCTGGATCCCGGGAACCTGGCAGTGGCGGGCTGCACAGGCTCCCCGAAAGGGAGTTGTGGATAGTTACCTCTGCTCGCACACAGGCTTCTTGGTGGTGGCAGCAGCAGCCTTTGCGTGTTATGCCCGTCTCTGGGGTCCGCGCTGTTAGCTGTGGCTTGTGCCCGTCTCTGGAGCCCATTTAAGCAGCGCTCTTAATCCCCTCTCCTCGTGCACCAGGAACCAAAGAAGGAAGAAAAAATCTCTTGCCTCATTGGGAGGTCGGCACTGATCCTCTGTGCGGGAATCTCTCCTCTTTGCCCTCTGCACCCCTGTGGCTGTGCTCTCCTCCTCGGGTCAGAAGCTTCCCCCCTCCGCCCCCCGCAGTCTCCGCCCGCCCACGAAGGGGCTTCCTAGTGTGTGGAAACCTTTCCTCCTTCACGGCTTCCTCCCACTGGTGCAGGTCCCGTCCCTATTCTTTTGTCTCTGTTTATTCTTTTTTCTTTTGCCCTACCCAGGTACGTGGGGAGTTTCTTGCCTTTGGGGAGGTCTGAGGTCTTCTGCCAGCGTTCAGTAGGTGTTCTATAGGAGTTGTTCCACGTGTAGATATATTTCTGATGTATCTGTGGGGAGGAAGGTGATCTCCTCATCTTACTCTTCCGCCATCTTCCCAGACTCTGGTTGCTGATCTTTTAATTTCAAATGCATTTTAAATATTCTGCATTTGTACTCTCGTCCTCTCACAATTACTGGTTTTGATATTATATTTGCATTGAGGATGATTTCTTACATTTCATGTATGTTTGCTTTTATCAGGGTACATCCTATTCATTCTACTTTTAGTTTTTTGAGAAACCTCCGTGTTTTCCATAGTGGCTGCACCAATGTACATATCCACCTACTCTGTACAATGGATTTTATTTCTCCACATCCTCTCCAGCGTTGTTATTTGTAGATTTTTTGATGATAGCTATTCTGACAAGTGTGAGGTAATATCTCATTTTGTATTTCTCTAATAATTAGTGACGTTGATCATCATTTCTTGTGCCTGCTTTGCCATCTGTACGTCCTCTTTTGAAAAATGTCTATTTAGGTGCTCTCCCCATTTTTTGATTGTGTTGTCTGTTTTGTTGATATTGAATTTTATTACCTCTATATTTTGGATATTAACATGTTGTCAGTCTCATCATCTGCAAATATCTTCTCACATACCATAGATTGTCTTTTCATTTTGTTGTTTCTTTCATTTGCTGTTCAAAAGCATTTAAATCTAAGTAGGTCCCATTTGTTTATTTTTACTTTTATTTCTTCCTCTTAGCAGACTGATCTAAGAATATATTGCTATTATTTATGTCAAAGAGTGTTCTGCCTATATTTTCCTCTAGGAGTTTTACAGAATCTAGTCTTACATTAAGGTTCTTAATATATTTTGTGTTTATTTTTGTATATGGTGTTAGAGAATGTTCTAATTTCATTTTTTTCATGTACGTTTCCAGTTTTACCAGTACCATTTATTGAAGTGACCATATTTTCTCCATTGTATATTCTTGCCTTGTTACAGATTTATTGACCTTGCATGTGTGGGTTTATTTTTTGGCTCTCTATTCTTTTTCATCAATGTATGTGTCCTTTTTTGTGCCAATACTATGATGTTTTGATTACTATAGCTTTGTAGTATATTCTGAAGTCTGGGATGGTTATGCCCTCAGTTTTTTTTCCCCCCCTCGGGGTTGTTTGGCAATTCAGGTTCTTTTGTGTTTCCAACTAAATTTTAGGATTATTCATTCTAGTTCTTTGAAAAATGTCATGAGTATTTTGATAGAAATTGCATTGAATCTGTATATTTCTTTCATTAGCATGGCCATTTTAATAATATTAATTATTCCCATCAAGAGCACTGGACATCTTTTCATTTCTTTTATTATCCACAATATCCATCACCAATGGTTTTAGAGTCTAGGTCTTTTACCTTCTTGGTTAAGTTTATTCCTAGGTATCATTTACTTTTCAATGTGACTTTAAATGGAATATTTAAAATTTATCTTTCTGATATTTTATTAATAGTGTAAAGAAACAAAACTGATTTCTGTATATTTATTTTCCTGCAAACTTGTTAAATTCATTTATTAGTTTAATAGCTTTGGGGTGGAGACTTTAGGGTTCTCTCTATATAGTGTCATGTCATCTTCTAATAGTGTCAGCTTTACTTCTTCCCTTCCAATCTGTATAACATTTAAATTTCTTTTTCTTGTGTGATTGTTGTGGTTAAGACTTCTAACTCTACCTTAAATAGAATTGATGAGAATGGGTATCCTTTTCTTGTTTCTGAATTTAGCAGGAATGTTTTCAGCTTTTCACCATTGAGTATGGTGTTGGCTTCAGATTTGTTGTAAATGACTTTATTATGTTGAGATGTCTCCTCTATACTCAATTTGATGAGAATTTTGATCATGAATGGATGATGAATTTTGTCTAATGATTTTCTGCATCTACTGAGATGATCATGGAATTATTATTTTTAATTTTGTTAATGTAGTGTATCACATTTATTGATTTGTGAATGTTGAGCAATCCTTGTGACCTTAGAATAAATTCAACTTGGTAATTGTGTATGATACATTTTATGTGTTGTTGGATTTGGTTTGATAATATTTTGTGGCATATTTTTGCATCTATACTCATCAAAGATATTGACCTGTGTTTTTTTTTGCAGTTTTTTTATTAGTTTCTGCTTTATAACAAAGTGAATCAGTCATACATATACATCTGTTCCCACATCCCTTCCCTCATGCATCTCCCTCCCTCCCACCCTCCCCATCCCACCCCTCCAGGCAGTCACAAAGCACCGAGCTGATCTCCCTGTGCTCTGCGGCTGCTTTCACTATCTATCTACCTTACGTTTGGTAGTGTATATAAGTCCGTGCCTCCCTTTCGCTTTGTCACAGCTTACCCTTCCCCCTCCCAATATCCTCAAGTCCATTCTCAAGTAGGTCTGTGTCTTTATTCCCGTTTTACGCCTAGGCTCTTCATGACATTTTTAAAAAAAATTCCATATATATGTGTTAGCATACGGTATTTGTCTTTCTCTTTCTGACTTACTTCACTCTGTATGACAGACTCTAGGTCTATCCACCTCATTACAAATAGCTCAGTTTCGTTTCTTTTTATGGCTGAGTAATATTCCATTGTATATATGTGCCACATCTTCTTTATCCATTCATCCGATGATGGACACTTAGGTTGTTTCCATCTCCGGGCTATTGTGAATAGAGCTGTAATGAACATTTTGGTACATGTCTCTTTTTGAATTATGGTTTTCTCAGGGTATATGCCTAGTAGTGGGATTGCTGGGTCATATGGTAGTTCTATTTGTAGTTTTTGAAGGAACCTCCATACTGTTATCCATAGTGGCTGTACCAATTCACATTCCCACCAGCAGTGCAAGAGTGTTCCCTTTTCTCCACACCCTCTCCAGCATTTATTGTTTCTAGATTTCTTGATGATGGCCATTCTGACTGGTGTGAGATGATATCTCATTGTAGTTTTGATTTGCATTTCTCTAATGATTAATGATGTTGAGCATTCTTTCATGTGTTTGTTGGCAGTCTGTATATCTTCTTTGGAAGAATGCCTATTTAAGCCTTCTGCCCATTTTTGGATTGGGTTGTTTGTTTTTTTACTATTGAGCTGCATGAGCTGCTTATAAGTTTTGGAGATTAATCCTTTGTCAGTTGCTTCATTGGCAAATATTTTCTCCCATTCTGAGGGTTGTCTTTTGGTCTTGTTTATGGTTTCCTTTGCTGTGCAAAAGCTTTTCAGTTTCATTAGGTCCCATTTGTTTATCTTTGTTTTTATTTCCATTTCTCTAGGAGGTGGGTCAAAAAGGATCTTGCTGTGATTTATGTCATAGAGTGTTCTGCCTATGTTTTCCTCTAAGAGTTTGATAGTGTCTGGCCTTACATTTAAGTCTTTAATCCATTTTGAGCTTATTTTTGTGTATGCTGTTAGGGAATGATCTAATCTCATACTTTTACATGTCCCTGTCCAGTTTTCCCAGCACCACTTATTGAAGAGGCTGTCCTTTCTCCAATGTACATTCCTACCTCCTTTATCAAAGAGAAGTTGACCATATGTGCGTGGGTTTATCTCTGGGATTTCTATCCTGTTCCATTGATCTATCTTTCTGTTTTTGTGACAGTATCACACTGTCTTGATTACTGTAGCTTTGTAGTATAGTGTGAAGTCAGGGAGCCTGATTCCTCCAGCTCCGTTTTTCGTTCTCAAGATTGCTTTGGCTATTCGGGGTCTTTTGTGTTTCCATACAAATTGTGAAATTTTTTGTTCTTGTTCTGTGAAAAATGCCAGTTGTAGTTTGGTGGGGATTGCATTGAATCAGTAGATTGCTTTGGGTAGTAAAGTCATTTTCACAATGTTGATTCTTCCAATCCAAGAACATGGTATATCTCTCTACCTATTTGTATCATCTTTAAATTTTTTCATCAGTGTCTTATAATTTTCTGCATACAAGTCTTTTGCCTCCTTAGGTAGGTTTATTCCTAGATATTTTTTTTTCTTTCTGTTGCAGTGGTAAATGGGAGTGTTTTCTTTTCTTTTTTTTTTTTTTTTTGCTGTACGCGGGCCTCTCACTGCTGTGGCCTCTCCCGTTGCGGAGCACAGGCTCCGGACACACAGGCCCCGCGGCCATGGCTCGCGGGCCCAGCCGCTCCGCGGCATGTGGGATCCTCCGGGATCGGGGCACGAACCCGCGTCCCCTGCATCGGCAGGCGGACTCTCAACCACTGCGCCACCAGGGAGGCCCGGGAGTGTTTTCTTGATTTCACTTTCAGATTTTTCATCATTAGTGTATAGGCCTGCCAGAGATTTCTGTGCATTAATTTTGTTTCCTGCTACTTTACCAAATTCATTGATTAGTTCTAGTAGTTTTCTGGTAGCATCTTTAGGATTCTCCATGTATAGTATCATGTCATCTGCAAACAGTGACAGCTTTATTTCTTCTTTTCCAATTTGGATTCCTTTTATTTCCTTTTCTTCTCTGATTGCTGTGGCTAAAACTTCCAAAACTATGTTGAATACGAGTGGTGAGAGTGGGCGACCTTTTGCTGTCCCTGATCTTAGTGGAAATTCTTTCAGTTTTTCACCATTGAGGATGATGCTGGCTGTGGATTTGTACTATATGCCCTTTATTATGTTGAGGAATGTTCCCGCTATGCCTACTTTCTGGAGGGTTTTTATCATAAATGGGTGTTGAATTTTGTCGAAAGCTTTCTCTGCATCTGTTCAGATGACCATATGGATTTTCTCCTTCAATTTGTTAATATGGTGTATCACATTGAATGATTTGCGCATGTTGAAGAATCCCTGCATTCCTGGAATAAACCACACTTGGTCACGGTGTATGATCCTCTTAATGTGCTGTTGGATTTTGTTTGCTTGTATTTTTTTTGAGGATTTTTCCGTCTATATTTATCAGTGATATTGGCCTGTAGTTTTCTTTCTTTTTGACATCCTTGTTGGGTTTTGGTATCAAGGTGATGGTGGCCTCATAGAATGAGTTTGGGAGCGTTCCTCCTTCTGCTATATTTTGGTAGAGTTTGAGAAAGGTAGGTGTTATCTCTTCTGTAAATGTTTGAAAGAATTCACCTGTGAAGCCATCTGGTCCTGGGCTTTTGTTTGTTGGAAGATTTTAAATCACAGTTTCAGTTTCAGTTTTTGTGATTGTTCTGTTCATATTTGCTATTTCTTCCTGATTCAGTCTTGGCAGGTTGTGCATTTCTATGAATTTTCCATTTCTTCCAGGTTGTCCATTTTATTGGCATAGAGTTGCCTGTAGTAACCTCTCCTGATCTTTTGTGTTTCTGAAGTGTCAGGTGTTACTTCTCCTTTTTCATTTCTAATTCTATTGATTTGAGTCTTCTCCCTTTTTTTCTTGATGAGTCTGGCTAATGGTTTATCAATTTTGTTTATCTTCTCAAAGAACCACCTTTTAGTTTTATTGATCTTTGCTTTCGTTTCCTTCATTTCTTTTTCGTTTATTTTGATCTGGTCTTTATGATTTCTTTCCTTCTGGTAACTTTAGGGATTTTTTGTTCTTCTTTGCCTAATTGCTTTAGGTGCAAGTTTAGGTTGTTTATTTTTGATGTTTCCTGTTTCTTACGGTTGGATTGTATTGCTCTAAACTTCCCTCTTAGAAATGCTTTTGCTGGGGGCTCCCCTGGTGGTGCAGTGGTTGAGAGTCCGCCTGCCGATGCAGGGGATGTGGGTTCGTGCCCCGGTCTGGGAGGATCCCACATGCCGCGGAGCGGCTGGGCCCGTGAGCCATGGACGCTGAGCCTGCGTGTCTGGAGCCTGTGCTCTGCAACGGGAGAGGCCACAGCAGTGAGAGGCCCGTGTACAGCAAAAAAATAAAATAAAATAAAATAAAAAGAAATGCTTTTGCTGCATCCCATAGGTTTTGCATCATCGTGTCTCTATTGTCATTTGTTTCTAGGTAGTTTTTGATTTCTTCTTTGACTTCTTCAGTGATCACTTCATTATTAAGTAGTGTATTGTTTAGCCTCCATGTGTTTGTATTTTTTACAAATATTTTCTTTTTTGTTTGTTTGTTTGTTTACATCTTTATTGGAGTATAATTGCTTTACAATGGTGTGTTAGTTTCTGCTTTATAACAAAGTGAATCAGTTATACATATACATATGTTCCCATATCTCTCCCCTCTTGCATCTCCCTCCCTCCCACCCTCCCTATCCCACCCCTCTAGGTGGTCACAAAACACCTAGCTGATCTCCCTGTGCTATGCGGCTACTTCCCACTAGCTATCTATTTTACGTTTGGTAGTATATATGTCCATGTCACTCTCTCGCTGTGGCACAGCTTACCCTTCCCCCTCCCTATATCCTCAAGTCCATTCTCTAGTAGGTCTGTGTCTTTATTCCCGTCTTACCCCTAGGTTCTTCATGACATTTTTTTTCTTAAATTCCATATATATGTGTCAGCATATGGCATGTGTTTTTCTCTTTCTGACTTACTTCACTCTGTATGACAGACTCGAGGTCCATCCACCTCATTACAAATAGCTCAATTTCGCTTCTTTTTATGGCAAATATTTTCTTTTAATTGATATCTTGTCTTATAGCATTGTGTTTGGAAAAGATACTTGATACAATTTCAATTTTCTTAAATTTACAAAGGCTTTATTTGTGACCCAAAATATGATCTATCCTGGAGAATGTTGCATGAGCACTTGAGAAAAATGTGTTTTCTGTCGTTTTTGGATGGAATGACGTATAAATATCAATTAAGTCCGTCTTGTTTAATGTATCATTTAAAGCTTGTGTTTCCTTATTTATTTTCATTTTGATTGATCTGCCCATTGGTGACAGTGTGGTGTTATAGTCCCCTACTATGAATCTGATACTGTCGATTTCCCCTTTTATGGCTGTTAGTATTTTCTTTATGTATTCAGGTGCTCCTATGTTGGGTTCATAAATATTGCAATTGTTATATCTTCTTCTTGGATTGATCCCTTGATCACTATGTCGTGTCCTTCTTTGTCTTTTCTAATAGTCTTTATTTTAAAGTCTATTTTGTCTGATATGAGAATTGCTACTCCAGCTTTCTTTTGGTTTCCATTTGTTTGGAATATTTTTTTCCATCCCCTGAGTTTCAGTCTGTATGTGTCTCTAGGTCTGAAGTGGGTCTCTTGTAGGCAGCATATATATGGGTCTTGTTTTTGTATCCATTCAGCCAGTCTGTGTCTTTTGGTGGGAGCATTTAATCCATTTACATTTAAGGTAAGTATCGATATGTATTTTCCTATTCCCATTTTCTTAATTGTTTTGTGTTTGTTATTGTATTTCTTTTCCTTCTCTTGTGTTTCTTGCCTAGAGAAGATCCTTTAGCCTTTGTTGTAAAGCTGGTTTGGTAGTGTTGAGCTCTCTCAGCTTTTGCTTGTCTATAAAGATTTTAATTTCTCCATCAAATCTGAATGAGATCCTTGCTGTGTAGAGTAATCTTTGTTGTAGGTTTTTCTCCTTCATCACTCTAAGTATGTCCTTCCAGTCCCTGCTGGCTTGCAGAATTTCTGCTGAAAGATCAGCTGTTAACCTTATGGGGATTCCCTTGTGTGTTATTTCTTGTTTTTCCCTTGCTGCTTTTAATATATTTTCCTTGTATTTAATATTTGACAGTTTGATTAATATGTGTCTTGGCGTGTTTTTTCTTTTATTTATCAGGTATTTGACTCTCTGTGCTTCCTGGATTTGATTACCTGTTTCCTTTCCCATATTAGGAAAGTTTTCAATTATAATCTCTTCAAATATTTTCTCAGTCCCTTTCTTTTTCTCTTCTTCTTCTGGAACCCCAATAATTCGAATATTGGTATGTTTAATGTTGTCCCAGAGTTCTCTGAGACTGTCCTCAGTTCTTTTCATTCTTTCTTCTTTATTCTGCTGTGCAGTAGTTATTTCCACTACTTTATCTTCCAGGTCACTTATCCGTTCTTCTGCCTCAGTTATTCTGCTATTGATCCCTTCTAGAGTATTTTTAATTCCATTTATTGTATTGTTCATCATTGCATTTTTCATCTTTAGTCCTTCTAGGTCCTTGTTAAATATTTCTTGCATTTTCTGTATACTACTTCCAAGATTTTGGATCATGTTTACTATTGTTATTCTGAATTCTTTTGCAGGTAAACTGCCTATTTCCTCTTCATTTGTTAAGTCTGGGTGCTTTTTATCTTGCTCCTTCACCTGCTGTGTGTTTTTCTGTTTTCTCATTTTGCTTATCTTACTGTGTTTGGGGTCTCCTTTTTTCAGGCTGCAGGTTCGTAGTTCCCATTATTTTTGGTGTCTTTCCCCAGTGGCTAAAGTTGGTTCAGTGGGTTGTGTAGGCTTCCTGGTGGAGGGGACTAGTGTCTGTGTTCTGGTGGATGAGGCTGGATCTTGTCCTTCTGGTGGGCAGATCCACGTCTGGTGGTGTGTTTTGGGGTGTCTTTGGGTTTATTATGATTTTAGGAAGCCTCTCTGTTAATGGGTGTGGTTGTGTTCCTCTTTTGCTAGTTGTTTGGCATAGGGTGTCCAACACTGTAGCTTGCTGGCCGTTGAGTGAAGCAGGATGCTGATGTTGGGATGAAAATCTCTGGGTGATTTTCGCCATTTGATACTTCTTGGAGCTGGGAGGTCTCTTGTGGACCAGTGTCCTGAAGGTGGCTCTCCCACGTCAGAGGCACAGCACTGACCCCTAGCTGCAGCACCAAGAGCTTTTCATCCACATGGCTCAGAATAAAAGGGAGAAAAAGTAGAAAGAAGAAAGCAAGCATGCAAGAAAGAAAGAGGATAAAACAAAATAAAATAAGGTAAAATAAAATAAAGTTATTAAAATAAAAAGTAATCCTTAAGGAAAAAATATTTAAGTAAAACAAAAAACCAAAACAACAAAAAAAATGGACGGATAGAACCCTAGGATAAATGGTGAAAGCAAAGCTATACAGACAAAATCTCATGCGGAAGCATACACATACACAATCAGAAAAAGAGGAAAAGGGGAGAATATAATAAATTTTGCTCTCAAAGTCCACCTCCTTAATTTGGGTTGATTGGTGTCTATTGAGGTATTCCACAGATGCAGGGTACATCAAGTTGATTGTGGAGATTTAATCTGCTGCTCCTGAGGCTGCTGGGAGATATTTCCCTTTCTCTTCTTTGCTCGCACAGCTCCCGGGGCTCAGCTATGGATTTGGCCCCACCTCTGGGTTTAGGTCGCCAGAGGGCATCTGTTGTTCGCTCAGAAAGGACGGGTTTAAAGGAGTCGCTGATTCGGGTGCTATGGCTCACTCAGGCCGGGGGGAGGGAGGGTTACGGAGTGCGTGGCGAGCCTGTGACAGCAGAGGCCGGCGTGACATTGCACCAGCCTGAGGCGTGCCGTGCGTTCACCTGGGGAATTTGTCCCTGGATCCCGGGACCTTGGCAGTGGTGGCCTGCACAGGCTCCCCAGAACGGAGGTGTGGATAGTTACCTGTGCTCACACACAGGATTTTTGTTGGTGACAGCAGCAGCCTTAGCGGCTCATGCCTGTCTCTGTGTTCCGTGGTGTTATCCGCGGCTCGCCCCGTATCTGAAACTCCTTTAAGCAGCGCTCTTAATCCACACCAGGAAACAAAGAGGGATGAAAAAGTGTCCTGCGTCTTCAGCAGCTCCAGACTTTTCCCGGACTCCCTCCCGGCTAGCCGTGGTGCACTCACCCCTTCAGGCTGTGTTCACGCAGCCAATTCCAGTCCTCTCCCTGCGCTCTGACCGAAGCTCGAGCCTCAGGTCCCAGGTCCGCCTTCTGGCCGGTGAGCAGACAGGCCTCTCGGGCTGGTGAGTGCTGTTCGGCACTGATCCTCTCTGTGGGAATCTCTCTGCTTTGCCCTCTGCACCCCTGTTGCTGCGCTTTTCTCCGTGGCTCCGAAGCTCCCCCCTTCTGTCACCCACAGTCTTCGCCCGTGAAGGGGCTTCCTAGTGTGTGGAAACATTTCCTCCTTCACAGGTCCCTCCTACTGGTGCAGGTCCCGTCCCTATTCTTTTGTCTCTGTTTATTCTTTTTTCTTTTGCCCTACAGAGGTACGTGGGGGAGTTTCTTGCCTTTTGGGAGGTCCGAGGTCTTCTGTCAGCGTACAGTAGGTGTTCTGTAGGAGTTGTTCCACATGTAGATGTATTCCTGATATATCTGTGGGGAGAAAGGTGATCTCTGCATCTTACTCTTCCTCATCTTCCCATCTCCAGCCCAAGAGACCCATTT